>NW_010206623.1:0-24953 GCF_000695765.1 Mesitornis unicolor
TTTTTATATATATATTACTATTATTTTCTTAAATTTTCTTTTCCTCTGTTCCCCCAGTGGGGAAGAAAGAGGGTGTGAAACAAGCAGCTTCAGCTAAGTGAGCCAGAAGACAGTCTCAAATACTCTTACATTTTCTGTTTTTTCTTCCTGGATATCCACTTATCTACTTGGTGGCATCCTTTAACTTCATTTCATTTGTTGAGAAATTTGTCTGTCAGTCTACCTACAGCATGCTTGTTCTTGTTACTTCCTTGACCAACAACTAAAGATGCTTTCTTTTTGTCTCATCATACTTACTGTTCCAGTTCCTTTCTCTTCTGATGATTCTTAAGTTACTCTGCTTGCAGCTACCTCATAGAAATTGCTACTTTCCAATCTTCTCCTATTTCCTCTTGCTGTTACTTTAGGATTTAGTTACCAAAAGAGAGTATATTTACTTTTTTTAAGTTCCCTAAACACTGTGCTTTGCAAACATAGATTCTTTCTGTCCATGCACATTTAGTGCTTTTTCCTTCTTTACCTTCACACTATCAGAATACAAGTGTGCCTTTCCATGGTTCTTTTTTTTCAGTATCTTGATGAATATTGTAGAGACTGACTTATTTCTTGATTACTATCTGTTTCTGTTCTTCTACATAAGTTAAGCTTATGGTTTGGTGTACTTGAATAACTGTATTTGAAAACACCCCATTATCTCAATATTAAGTGTGTTATGGTGTTTTGTTTTGGGTTGGTTCTTTTCTTTTTACTGATGTGTACTTCTGTCAACCTGTTGGACAGAAAAGATTCTGCAGTCCAAGTTTGCAAACCACTGCAGTAGAGAGAGGCAGTTTTGAAAATAAAAATAAAAATTACTGCCAATCACTGTATTTGACACACATGGCTCAGAAGCATGTAAATTATTTTTTTCTTCCCTTCAGATGTGTGTGCTCTGAGCCTGAGAATGCCAGCAATGAAACTTTGCAGGTGTGGACGAGTATGAATAAGTCTGTGGAGACCATAGCATGGAGTAACCTTACAGTTTCTGTGAGTATCTAGAAGCTGTGTCTGTGTGTGTATATATATATATGTGTGTGTGTGTATGAACATATAAAAAGTGAGTACCCACACAGTACTAGTCTTGATTAATATTTTTCATCTGGTTTCTTTCTTGATTCGATCCTGGACTGTTTTCTTTAAAATTGTGTTTTTGAACTCTTTTATTACTCCCACAATGCTTTAAGCAGTCATTCTAGTAGTTTAAATGAGCGAGTCCATGGCTGTAAATGCTAATACCATAAATGTGTGCTTGAATCCTGATAGGCAGAATAGTCTTCTTTCTGAAGCTCAGATAAGTATGATGAGGTGAATAAACAGGAGATTGCTTTCTTGAATTTACTGGAAAGGCTGAACAAGTATTTTTAAGTTGTGAAGGTGGAATCTGCTGTTAAATGTGTTAGCAAACACGTTTCATTAGTTTGTTAGACATCGGTATAAAACTACAGTAGAGTCAAAGAAAATACCTAACTGTTGATTGGAAGAAAATAATTATTTGGAAAATTGCAGGTTAAAAGGGGAAGAGCTATTTGAAAGAGTAGACTTGAAAACATTACCTTCTGACCTGGATATTTCATAACAATATCTGGTTTTTTTGGGTAGGTGAAGGAAGTTACTGTGTGGAAGCGAAACTGAAGGCTTTTAGGAAGAAACATTTTTGCTGATTTGTAATTCCTTGGGAGGGATTCAGTTGCCTAAATCCAGCTGTTTACAGCCGCTTTGCATACCCTGGAATCTGGTTTCCACCTGCATTTTGAATTATTTGGATCTGCTGTAGATTTTGTTGCATTTGCTAGCTGTGTGTGCCTATTTTGGCTGTCTTAGACTGTCTAAAATGACAGGATACACCCATGTATGGGCTCTCCTTCTGTGTGAGCCTGCACGTTCACACTGAAAAAATACTATGAAAAATCTCAGTGCTTTACTTGAGTTTTAGCTGCAGTGTTTTCTGTGTACCCCCAATGAATCCTAGTCTACCGTGATCACCTAGGATGGAAATTTCTCTTGAACTTAGTTTTTACATGTATTTAGTATTTGTTATTTGTTTTATATATGTTTTCATTCTCTTAAGTGTCTTCAGTTTTCCTGGAGAGGCAGAACTGATCTAGAATTTGGTGGTGCTTATAATCAAAGTAGATTTTTAACAGGGAGAGGTTTTTTTCCTATGTTAAATTTTCAGTGAATTAACCAGTTTAAAGAGTAGGTTGTAGTAGTGCTGCTTACGACTGTTTGATTCATTGGCTTGTTGTTTCCTTTGCTTCATGTGTCTACTTTAATTCTTTGTTCTATGTTTCAGTGAGCTTTTTGGATAGGGATAATGTGACGTTTTCTTTTTTATTCAGATTATTTACAGCGCTTTTATACTTTACTAGAATTTTTCTTCCTTACAGTTGGGTTAATCTCATTTTGTAGGGGTTTTTATCTTAGCTGTATTCAGGACAAAATGAAGTTAAGAATAAAGAAGTGGAAGTAACTGAGGTTTCTTTTTCATAATGTTTGTCAGCTTGAAAGTTGGTCTTAGATAGTCTGCTTTTCCTGGTCTTAGTCTTTATTTGCACATTCAATATTGTGATGCTTTGAGAAGCAGAATAGAAATGAGGTGAATGTAAAGAAGTTGTTTCTTCTTGGGCACCTCCTAGCATTTTGTCATCCTGAAACAATCAGTAAAGGGATACTCTGGCTCTACTGGAACAGACAGCACACATTCTTGGCATTTCAGGATGAGGTAGTGATGAAGGAAGGAACCTCCTTTTTGGGATTGAAAGACTACGAGTCAGGTTGAAGGTACTAAGTGAATAAAACAAAGAAGCTTCAAGAGTTTTTCTCTTTGCAGGAATGTATAGAGTTTCATGGAGTGTTTCGTGGATCAGCTTGTGGCCATCATGGACCATATATTCCAGATGTTCTCTTCTGGTCTGTCATATTATTCTTTACAACATTTTTCCTCTCCTCTTTCCTTAAACAATTCAAGACCAAACGCTATTTCCCAACTAAGGTAATTCTAATTAGAGACTATTGTTATCTTGTGATAAATACATTAGTATAAGTTAACCTAGTTGAATTTTTAATTTTGCTCTAGAAGTTTCTATTGAGAGATTTCTTTTAAGACAGAGAAAGAAATTAAAAACAGAACATTAGCTAATAATTCAGAAAATGAAGGCATCAGAGTAAATGAATTGGCTGCTGAAAATTCAGAGCTGTTCTAAACATTAGACAACCTAAGCAATCTATCTCCCTACATTAATGGGTATTTCCAGGGATCATGTGGAGAGATAATATTGCCACTGTTTTCCTCAGCTAGCTGAGAACAATTGATTGCTTTCCCCAGACTGCTGAGGTATGAAGAGTTCTAAGCAGTTCCTCAGGGAATTATTGGTTTTAATAGAGGCTAATATAATTATTGCCTTTCGTCTGATTTACACACTTCTGCTAGCTGAAATAAAGTAGTTAGATCTTCTCTAAACCTCAGCTCATTCCTACAGTGTGTTCCTAATGTTTAATAAAGTCACCTTTGATAATCTGAATCTGTTGCAAATTATCCCCCTCCTGTCTATTAAAACATCAAATGTCTGAAAAATTCAAATTTCAGAACAATTCAGTGATGTTATTGAATTAGTCTACAAGAGACTAGCACCCTCTCAGTAGGGCTGAGAGGACAGGAAGATGAGGAAGGATTTATTTTAAGTAATTTACTGCTTGCAGTAGATAATTCTAAATGAGATAATTGGTTGAACAGTTATACAGAATACTTACCTTTTGCAACTTCATGCAATGCTAGCAGGCAGCTTAAATTTTTAAATAAAAAGAGAAAATACATATAATGTTCAGTGGTATAATGTGAATGGACCACTATTTGTAGGGGAGAAAATTGTCTTTCTATACATGGAAATTATAATGATGAAAAAGCAAGAGTTAACACAAGTGTTTTCTTTATAGGTACGTTCTACTATCAGTGACTTTGCAGTATTTCTGACCATAGTTATCATGGTTTTGATTGACTATCTTGTAGGAGTACCTTCTCCTAAGCTTCATGTTCCAGAGAAATTTGAAGTAAGAAATAAACCTTTAAAAAAATTAACTTTTAAAGTGCTTGCGGTTTCATAGACAGTAGAACAATGGAATTGTGTAGAACCATAAATTTATCTTTTTTACTTACAGTGTAGTTGATGAAGTAATTTCCCTTTTCTGTTTTGGATGTATGTCTTATCTGACAGAAGAGACAATGCTTTCTATTATAATATCACTGAAAAGGAAGCATTCTTTTGTGCAAATATGCAGAAATGAATGAATGGAATGGATTTGGTTTAATTTTTTCCATATAAATATCACATTCACATGTAGCAACTAAATCAGTCTTTTGGTCAATGTCATTGAAAAACAAATCTAAGCACATATTTAAGAGACTGTTGATCTGCTCTTTGCAGCTCTTTGTAGCAAGAAAATGCACATTTTATTTTAGTCACTTAAGTCTTACTGTTGATGTTCGGTTTTCTTCAGCCCACCCGAAAAGACAGAGGATGGTTCATAGATCCTCTTGGAGGCAATCCTTGGTGGACACTCCTGATAGCTGCTGTTCCTGCTTTACTCTGTACCATTCTCATTTTCATGGATCAACAAATAACAGCTGTTATTATAAACAGGAAAGAGCACAAGCTGAAGGTAAAAGTAATTTTCACAAAACTCCTAATATTGTGTTTAGTCAGGTTTCTTTTAAATCAGATTCGTTCTGCAAGTCTGTGAAAAATTACCAACAGCTACTAAGTAAATGTAGATACTGACTAATAAGGAACAAATATTATTTTGTGGACACTCTCAAAGTATCTAACTTTTGTAGTTATCTGTTATTTAGCAGCTAAATTATAAATATAGTATCACATGAACAGAAAGTTTATAAAATTATTTGTTTACTTAATTTTACAGAAAGGCTGTGGTTATCATCTTGATCTGCTCATGGTTGGTGTTATGCTGGGAATATGCTCTATCATGGGCCTACCGTGGTTTGTTGCTGCAACTGTCCTGTCTATAAGTCATGTTAACAGCCTGAAAGTTGAATCTGAATGCTCAGCACCAGGAGAGCAACCAAAATTTTTGGGAATAAGGGAGCAGCGAGTGACAGGATTGATGATTTTCGTCCTGATGGGGCTGTCAGTGTTCATGACCTCTGTGTTAAGGGTAAAAGACAATTTTTCAAAAATATTTGTATTTTCTTTTTGTGTTTGCTTTTTATTTTGATATTGTGATTTAGCATTTCATGATGTTAAGAAGTTTTATTATGTTAAGTAAAATGTGCCTGGACTCATTCTCAAGTTGCCTTTTTAACAACAGATGTTAGTTGAATAGAAATGTTGAGGGAAGTTGTAAGAAAATGAAATCTGAACAAGCTAGAAATGTAGTGAGAAGAAAGCAACCTTTGTCCATGTTACCTGATTTTCTTGGCAGCTATTTTTTAGGTTCTTGTGTCCATGCTACCTAAAGTAGTTCTTCTGTAGTTTTTATGTGAGTGCATAAATGGAGAGAGAAAAGGAGTGTGATAAAGATGTAAAGTTACTTGAGTAATACAACATAGCAGAAGAAACAGAAGCATCTGGTTTAAAAAAGTTTAAAATCATCAGAAGTGACATTATTCACTTCTCTTTCTTATCTTCAGCTTACTAAACATCCTTTGATGTTTAAAGTGTCAAGATTATCTTACGCATCATCACAGTGTAATAGAGATTTTGCAGATCGTACTGTGGCCTCACTTTACAATTTGTCTCTTAATTTACATCCATAGTGCCATTCTGAAAACTTTATTGGAAGAAAACCAATCAGTTCAGTTGGCTTTTTGCTCACATTTGAGTAAAATCTGTTCAAATTCCGCTTTGTTGTTTCAAATCCAGTAGTTAAAAGGAGAAATAAAAAAATGCCTTTTTGTTGCCAAAACAGCAGACATGGCATAAATTGCGTAATTGCTAATACTTTCAAATAACTTTGTAAAAGTGTGTTTAAAAATGGATCACAAGTCATTTCACAAAAGTAGCTTCTCATGGCTGTTTATGTTTATTCTTTAACACATACAAATGGTTAACTATTAAAGAATTTATATGTAGCTGTAATTAATAAACTATAGCTGTGTGTATTTCTTCTTATTATCTAAACATATAAAGTAAATAATAATTTGGTTCATGTTTTTCACTAATACAGTCTGCTATGTTATGCCGTATTGATTCCACAAGTAACTGTGTGGGTGTTTTTTCCTTCTTAGTTTATTCCAATGCCAGTTTTATATGGTGTCTTTCTTTACATGGGAGTATCTTCATTAAAAGGCATTCAGGTAATGTCTGATTTTAATGAATGATTTGCTTTTGTTTAATGCTAAATGAAAATGAAACTATAGCAAACTACTTTATGTGAGCAACAATAAAGTTAGCCCATATTACCTGAATAGTGTATAAGATGATTTCCTGAGTGATGTGTTCAGATATTTGTTCTTACCATGTTGTGCCTTCACTTCTTAGTTCTCTTGCATTTATTCTTTCAGTAGTGTAGCTGAGCAATAATTTTTTCTGAAATATTCTAAAGTCTTGTAGTAGTAATGAGAGGCAGGGAAAAAATCCCAACAAAAGAAAACAGCTCCCACCCCCACTCCCTTGAGTGTTCAATGCCCGTCATTAGTATTTTATTTGGGATTAACTTATTTCTGGAGTCCCCTAAAAATATTTATTTCCAGAGAAGAAGAAACTAATTAACTGAAGGATGATTTTATGTTTCAATTCAGTTTTTTGACCGCATAAAGCTGTTTGGAATGCCTGCCAAACATCAACCTGACCTGATTTATCTACGTTATGTGCCACTGTGGAAGGTCCATATCTTTACAGTTGTTCAGCTCACTTGTCTAGTTCTGTTGTGGGTGATTAAAGCCTCTGCAGCTGCTGTTGTTTTCCCTATGATGGTAAGTTACCTGTTTTACAAGCTAATAATTTTCTGATAGTACATGCATCATCCAGGATCCCTTCAGAACTTACTTGCTGCCTTAAGAAAGAAGTGGGAAAGAAACAAAAGAACCCTTACTACAGGTTGTTCACTTTCAAAACAAAAAGACTTTTTATTTCCTGAAAATAAACATTTTAGTTGTGAATAGCTATTGAAAGTAGGAATTATTTAACTTTGTGGTAAGATAAAACTAACACTACAGAAAAGGGCTTTAGTTAAAGATTCTGAGTGTACTGAAAGTATGTGTGCATTTTTGTTCACTTACATAGTTTAATATAAAAGATTCCTTTTCTGGTTCCCTTAAGGTTCTAGCGTTAGTGTTCATTCGCAAGCTCATGGATTTGTGTTTCACTAAAAGAGAACTTAGCTGGCTTGATGATCTTATGCCAGAAAGTAAAAAGAAGAAAGAAGATGACAAAAAGAAAAAAGAGAAAGCAGTAAGTGTGAAAACAAATCAAACTAAGCATGTTGTAAATTGCTAGAAAATACACAATGCGACTAAATAGTATATCAAGTGGCCTGAACATATGACCTTATATACCAAATATATATCTGAAAATTCTTTGTTCGTGAGATTTAATGGTAGAGGAACTATTACTGGCAATTAAGCTAAGGAAAAGTCACTGTTTCAATGATGCTGTTATGAACTATGACTCTTTATTTGTGATTGAAATTAGCAAGGAAAGTGGAAAGAAGCAGTTTTTAGCACAAAATGTTGTTTTTTTTGTCTTTCATCAGGTTAGAAGGTGGATGTGGATGGAAGACAAAAACAGTGGAGTAGGGATCTTTACCTTGCTTAAATTAATCAAAAACACTGTTCCTCATATCAGGGATATTTTGCTTATATGTGTTTGCAGAGCTGCAAAGTTCAAACCAACTGCTGTTTACCAATAATATAGTAATATAGCTTGTATAATTTCTCCATACCTTACCTAACTGTACACCAGCTAGCTGAATTCCTTACAAAACTTAACACCCTCCTGTCCTGCTCCCACAACCCCACTGCCCTGAATAAAACACTTGTAAGAAAAAAGGTCTTAAACCCTATCTCCTGCATTCAACTCCAGTACCTACAGGGAAATGCCTCTTACCCCTATGAATATTAACTGTCAGCATGAGTTACTTCTTTGATTTCTGCTGCATGAGTAATTTCATAAACTTTTTACTTGGAATTTACAGGAAGCAGAGAGGATGCTTCAGACAGGGGACAATGAAAGTGTACACCTTGCATATGGAGAAGCAAATTTGGGTTTTCCTGTGAAGACCCTAAAATACAGGTATAAGAAAATGCTGATGTTTTGTATTTGTGTTGTACTTTGCTTTATATTAGGTTGATTGTGTAGGAGTTGTATTAATTTTTTTTCCAAGCTTGTAACTCAGCCATGATTAGGAAGTATGAAGGTATATCTCATGGTGCTATAGTAGCATTTTTATGTTGCATTGTTCTTTAAAACTGCATCTTAATTATAAATTTACATGACCATCTTGAACAGATCAGATGACTCAATTTCGACCAGCTGTGCTCAAGGTGAAGAAGCTTCCTTGGTCAGTTTTTGTGGAATACCTGTGTGTTAGTGTGCATGAAATACTGAGTATTAAGCAACTAATAGCATCAGTTGAGCCATGTGTTTACCAGCCACTTAGATTTTTCAGATAAAGTCTTAAGTGTGCACTTCTTTGATGGTTTATGTAACTAAGGGCTAAAGTCTGTAATTTCTGTGATATAAAAAAATCTTTTTACAGCAGCTCCTTTTACCTTAAAAGGTCATTTTTTGAAAGTTAATGTGAGGACAGGGTTACTGGTTCTCTTACAGTAAAGGAAAAGCTGGAATTTTGTTGATGGAAAGTTCTTTTAGCACTGGAAGGTGTTTTTGTGTCAGTACGCGTCTCCCTTATAGGTGATGTATTCAGTTTAATTGTCAAGTATTCTACAACTATTCAGTGCACCTGGAAAATGTGACAGATAAATAGCTTGCCAGGTTTGTTTTGCCTCTCTAATATTAAGGGTTCCTAGGTTAAAAATTGGCTTTTCTATGGATCTAGGGTAGTGTCAGGTCTACCCTGATACGAGTTGGAAAGAGGCAGGTTGATGGATTAGACAGATACTCCTGCTGAGTGTTGCTGTCTAATCTAAGAGCAAGCTTAATGAGACTTCAGCAACTCAAATAAAAATTCTAAATGCTAAAGCTTTTTTAAAGAAACATATGAGTTGCTAATTGCTCTCATAGTAGAACTATGATTTCATCAACTGTATGCATGTGTGTTTCCTGTGTATTTCACTGTCTTGGGTCTTGTGTGGATTCCTGAGGGAAAACGACTGAAAGATAATCTGTGGAATTTGGAAAACTCTCACTAAAACCCTGCAGTAAATTCTAAAGCTTAAGTATGCAACAGAACTGAAAACGTATCTACAGACAGCACCTAAGTATGCTGTACAAAAAAATGTGTGGAGGGCAAAAGGGGAAATAGGTTTTTAAAGCTTACCATCTATGAGGGTGAATTTATCTTCTGCAGGACTTGGGGGGATGGTGGCAAGAAAACCTTGAAAAATGGTTCAGCAGAAAAAAACTAACCTTGAAATCTGTCTAAATAATTGGGACTTCTAGATCTTTACTAGTTTTACTGGTTTTAAATCTCAACTGAGCTACCATTTTCAAAATTTTATTAACATTTGCTCTTTTGCCCTTGATTGTTTTGTGGAAAACAACTTAAAATTATTCTGATTTATGAAAGCCTTAGAACAGTGTGATAGATTTCATCATTTCTGAGCATACAAAATAATTTTCTGAAGTTACAGGTATTTTAGAAATGAGATAACACAGATATTCTCAATGTCTTAGTGGTATCTATTTGAAAAGCTGTTTTAAGATGCTTCGTGATTAAGGCAGCACTAGTGAATTAAACTTCAAAATTTTTGTTGAAATAGGTTTATAAGAGGTGAACTCAACTTGTGGCTGCGTAAATAGTGAAAGAAGGCACAACTGATGTAAATGATGAGTGACAATAAGTATAATGTGGTTGCAAGGTATTTAATACTAACCAGAAAGTATGTTTGTTCCTTAGCCTTGATCCCTCAATTGTAAACATATCAGACGAAATGGCCAAAACTGCACAGTGGAAGGCTCTTGCCATGAGTACTGAGAATGCCAAAGTAACCAGAGCTAACCTGAGGTAGCTATAATTACTCACACATTTTCTAACTATGGTCTTGTGTTTAGCAGCTAATATAGCTGTACTTGTGTTTCTTGGAAACATATCTCAAAAAATGAGCATATGTGGTTTGTAAATCTGCACTGACTTTTTACTTTTGAGGAACTTGAATTTTTGCTCTCTGAAGTTAAAAAATGTCTACAAGGAAATTATTAAATATATACTTGCAATTTTAGAGTTACTCTTTATTTGCTTAATACAACTGTATGCTACTCTGATGGGTTTAGGGTTTCTAAAAGCTTTACTAGAGTGTATATGAGCACGGGGATTGTTTGATCATGAACATTACAAATGCCAGTGGGAATAAAAGGTAAGTCCAGCACTTTCATTGCTGCTTTATGCTGCCCTAGGGTCTGCCCCTGTTTTTGTGGGTGGGTTGGGTTGGTTGGTTGGTTTGTTTATCCCCAGCTCATTTTTAATCTCTAAAAATTAAACCTGACTCAAATATTGTGTTCATTGGATATGAAATGTACTTGAATAAAGTACCGGACAGATAAGGAGTCCTCAGTGCTATGAACATTACCTGTAAGCAGACATGCATCTTCTGTGATGGTCAGCAGCCCTTTCTCAGCGAGCTCCCCATTGAACAATAAAGTCTGTGTGCAATGAATCATTCTGCTATTCCATCCTAGTGTCTTCCCTGTCTGGCTGAATCTATCCAGGGGATCAAACCAAATCCTGAATATTCAGATAGAATATCCCCAACTTCCTGAAAGGAGTGGGTTTTGATCTACTTAGGTCATATTCAGAATTTCATCGATTTTTGATATTTTGCTTTAAGATGTTTCCCTTTGGTTCTATAACATGCCCCACTTAAGATTAGTATGGTAAAAATTGCATATTGGAAAGGAACTTGCTAAAACTACAGACTAATAAAAACCGCTGGTGCTGGGATTGCTCTTTTAAGAGGCAATCTGATATTGCATGAGTCTTGAAAAAGACAGGACTCCTTGAGCCTTAACTCATTTGGTTGCTGTTTCGAGCCATTTGCTGCTCTTTTGTTGTATAGTGGTGCTGGAGAGATTTAGAGATGTTGCCACTGCTCAGTCAGAAATAATTCCCAGTAAATTTTTCATCTCAGTAACAGTCTGGATCTGATAGCATGGACAAATGTTGAGTGCTGTGGTAAAAATGATTCCGTAAGCATTGCTGTTTTCAGATCTGTAAGTTTCAAATAGGGTGCAGTTAGAAGCAAGTAATGTCTTTTGGAGTTCCAGATGACCACTTGTGTGGGTTGGCATTATTTCTTAAAAATCTTACTTTGGAGGAAAAAAAAAAATTGTATGTATTTTGTCTTTCCTGAACTGATCCAGATTGATTTTTCTTTCTACCTCCACCATCTTTCATAGTTTATAGACTGCAGAGTCCAGGAACACTTATATTTTCTAAGGAATCCCTCTTTGCATGAATCACAGAATCACAGAACCTTAGGGATTGGAAGGGACCTCAAAAGATCATCTAGTCCAATCCCCCTGCCGAAGCAGGAACACCTAGATGAGGTTACACAGGAAGGCGTCCAGGCAGGTTTTGAATGTCTCCAGAGAAGGAGACTCCACAACCTCTCTGGGCAGCCTGTTCCAGTGCTCTGTCACCCTCACTGAGAAGTTTCTTCTCAAATTTAAGTGGAACCTCCTGTGTTCCAGCTTGTGCCCATTATCCCTTGTCTTATCATTGTTTGTCACCGAGAAGAGGCTGGCTCCATCCTCGTGACACTCACCCTTTAAATATTTATAAACATGAATGAGGTCTCCCCTCAGTCTCCTCTTCTGCAAACTAAAGAGACCCAGCTCCCTCAGCCTTTCCTCATAAGGGAGATGCTCCACTCCCTTAATCATCTTTGTAGCCCTATGCTGGACTCTCTCCAGCAGTTCCCTGTCCTTCTTGAACTGTGGGGCCCAGAACTGGACGCAATATTCCAGATGCGGTCTCACCAGGGCAGAGTAGAGGGGGAGGAGAACCTCTCTCGACATAAATTCTAATTTTATTTCTAATAGATTTTTCCTCTCCCTTAAAGAGCAACTCCACAGATATGTCATCTGTTCTGACATTCCTGCCTAGGGAATCCTCCCTCTTACGCTGTTCTGTAACCACCTCAGGACTTTCCTTTTTGTCCTTGGATAATCCACGATTCAGTGGCTGTGTTGTCCCTAAGAGTATCAGTTGTTCAGGTGGCAGCCAGTGCAGTCTTTAGGGTCTTCTACTTGAATGGACTCATAGGCAGATTTCTAACTGTCCTCTACTGTTGTTACAAGTTTGGTTCCCCATTTTGAAAAGACTGAAATGTTTTCCTAGTCTTGTACTGTGAATTAAGGTTGTTTTCCTGCCCAATAATTAAGCAGTATTAATATTGCCACTTGTTACGGTTTTTTTTGGTATTTTTAACTAGGCAGTTTTGGGGTTTTTTTTTTCTAACAGTTACTAGAATGTCACAGAAATGCATCATCATAAGTGTCCTTACACAAATATTTTCAGTGTTCATTGTTGAGTTTAAAATGTTTGAAAGTTAACCCTTACTAAAGTGAACCAGACCCTTACATTTTCCTCTTTGCTTTCAAACAGCCCTGAAAAAACAGAAAGTGTGAAAATAAATGTGGAAGATTCACCTGTTCTGAAATATGTGGATGCTGAAACATCTTTATAGAACTGAACCAAGGGGAATTGCGTGTTTTTGTGTGTGTGTATATATATCACTGCAGGATATTATACCATTGAAGTGTGATTTCCAATTTGAGGAGCAACATGTATTTAATTCTGCCATTGTTTAGGGCACTGTAGATATGCTTGCATAATGAGATTTTCCTACAAATAAGATGAGTGGTAATCACACTTCAGCTATTTATTTTATTGGAAATTTTATTTTCATTTTTAAATAGGAAGATTGTAATGAATGCATATTATTTTCAATAATCAATATGTGCATAAAAGTTAAATCAGTTTTTGCTGACGATGACTAGTCCACATTGCTTAAAATTTTGCAATACCTCTGTTTATAATGTGTGCTACGGAAGTTTGTTTTCTGTACAGGCAATTACTGCTTGTTTTTGCAGGGTATAATTTTTTTTTGTGATTTCATAGAACAAATATTAACGTGCTGTTGATGAGAACTACTGTGTTTTAAGTCTCCACTACATGTTAGTGTTTTCTGGATTCTGTCTCTTATTCTACAGAAGTGGCCTAGAGCCCCAAGTCAGGGGGTTGGTTAATCCTTAAAATATATATACCCTGTTCTGCTACTTTTTTTTAAATTGACCCGTGATTTTTCATTACTGTCCAGTAGCAGGATGAATGCAGTAATTGTGCTTAGAGTCCCAGGTCAGTATTTGCCATTCTGGATATCCATGTTTACACAATATAAATTTGATTTACAGACAGCCATTTGGTCCACAGGAAGTTATACATACTTACCACACGATTAGTTTTGAATTCTTATGTTCCTGGTTTCACTTACATTTTTCTCTTGACTTTCAGAATCTGATTTACTCAGCTCTAAGACTGAAACTTAAGAGTATTTAATGTCCTTAACAAATCTATTTCTTGCTTAATTAATTTTTAAATTTACTGTGTATTTGATTAAATTAGCTGTAGTTTAATTCTGTAATAGGTTTATGATCAGTATTATTTTATGGATTACAAATGACTTGTGGTATTTGTGTGTACAGTTCTGATCCTCCCCATTGTAAAGGGCATATATGATAGCACACCAGCTTATTTTTAAACATTTTATTTATTTTAATTAGTATAAATTTTTATCATGTAAAATGAATTAAAAAAGTAAATATTCATTTATTAAAGTAAATGGGATTTTTTTGGGGCTTACTGATAAAGATGCAGTCAGTGCATTTATTGTACTTAAATTTTCAAGTTGTAGTGTATAGCATTATAATATTTGAAGTAATGAGAATTTTATGTATAAATGAAAATTTTGATCACTTACCTGCCCAGTTTCCATTATTAATATTTTTTTGCCTTATGCCTCAGTTTTTTGCTTTAATTTCTGAAATGATCTCTCTGCATTCTGGTTTGCCACAAACCCTTTCTGGATGTATTACAATAGCTTTAATTAGAATCTGTGCTTATTTAGAATTAGAAAGTGCTGTTTGCTTAATTCTGCTTTTGGCAAAGTTGAGAGTTTTACCACTGACTACGTGGTAGAATTCTCAACAACTGCAAAATGAGCTGATTCTGGAGGAGGGCAGAGTTCATCTGAAAATACCACTTGAGGTGGAATTTTGATGCTTTTCAGCCAAGTGCCACTTGGAGAGAACATAATTGTATATTATAAAAATAAAGCAACTGGTGGGAATAAATAGAAACATTTAAAAGTAGCATTTAAGTTACATGGACTGTTACCGTGCCTGCTAAATGTAATAGAATTAAATAATATTTTTCTTTTTTCATTTGGCTGAATTCCGAGAAAACACTTTAAAGAAAGTAAATCTTAATGTACAGCAATATGAATAACGCTATCCAAACTGTCATAACGAAGGCTCAGGTCAGTGGCAAAGCAAGTGAGATCTGCATTACCAATTTGACTAACACTGTGTAGTGACCTGTATGCGTGTTCCTTTACTCTGACATAATAGCATAGCTTGTGCCTTAGTTCGAATATGTACTCTTTCAGAAAATACCCGTGGTTTTCCTCTAGTCAGGCTGAGTTACAGTGACAGCAGATGTTTTCTCAGAACTTCCTCTATAATTTAAAAAAAAAGGTACACGTCTGCAAGTCAGTTGTTGAGCTCATGCAGAATTAGAGGGAAGGTATTTTGAGCAGTTTACGTAGCGTTATCCACACTGCGTTACTTCTGTACCCATCCTCCCAGTAGTATTTCACACTTCATGTTCACAGTCCTACAACACTTTCCAAAGACACAAAAAATTATTATAAGCCTCTAAGATTATTAACTCTTCAGTGCCAGAAATCAGGGTTCCCTGGTGCTGCACATCTTGTATCTGGCTTGTACTTCAGAAGAGTTAAGTTTTTGGTCAATATTACAGGAAGGGGGTATTTTTCTAGTGAAGTTGAAACAAAACCAAAGTCTCACAAGTCTAATCACAGTATTTATTTAATTTTAATTGTGTAAATATTTTAATCAGTGCCAGAAATACCAGGACTTGCAAAGCAGTTTACAGGGACCTTTATTTCCAGTGTTCTTGGTCAGTAGCATGTTATGCTTGCACTTTTTCCCATATGAATAGAGGAAGATCTGGTATTAAGTGCATAAAACCTCATTGATAATCTATGGTTAAGTGATTCGCTGCTCATTTTACACCTTCTCTGCTTTAAAAACACACGTAATTATTAAAGCAAAACAGCTGAGGATGTAGTTTGCTGTATGTAGATAACGCATTTTGCCTTAACAGATGCAAAAGAGCAGTGATAATTGCTGTGCACTGATATTTTTCATAGGGGTTAAGCCCTGTAAAAACTACGCCAATGTTTTTCCATTCCAGCAGTTAGAGGAAAATAAACAGCCCTGCACTTTTTTTAGATGCCTTGGTTTCCCGGAGTGGAGCTTCATGCTACTGTGTATCTGGCTGCAGAGCCACCTCAGGAAGTCCCTCTTTTTTTCTTTTCTTTTTTTTTTTCCCTTTCCTTTTTCTTTTCTTTTTCTAATTTATTTATAAATATGAATGTTTACATAAAGTGTAGGTCTTAATTTTGACCACTCCATTTAAATTATTGTCTAAAATATTTCACTTAAAATGCAGTCTCATATTTAAATTATATTCTACAAAACTCATTCTTAATATTTCCGTATGTATTACAATGACACACTTCATTCTGTTTACATATGCCCAAGTTAATTATATTTTCTTCCTAGTTTAATTTTGCAGCTGTAACATAAGATTATTCAGTGAAATGTTCCAAATTGCCAAGTTTGTCATCATAAAACCTATTAGGGTAGAATTTGGTGCCCTAGCAAGGGTTTTTCAGCAGAATGTCTTGGCCATTTTTTGCTATATTTAAGGAAAGTTCTCCCATAAGTTACCATTTACTTCACCTGCATCTGTCTTTACATGGTAGCTTCCTAATTTGTGCCCTTTGCAAAGGCAGGTTTGACAGGCTGTAAAATAGATGTGTAACAAACCGGTGTCCCATGGCAGAGCCTGTACCATTTTAAAGGGTTGTCTTGTACATAACGTTCTGTAAATCATAAGAGAAATGGTTCATGATTTTTCAGTTCACAAATGTAGTCTGTTAGATGAGCACCACAATGATTTTAGTTTTCTTTTTGCTTTATATGATTAGTAATGTTTTAATTACTCATCTAGGTCAAATTCATTATCAAGTACAGTACCAATGTGTGAAATACTTTGTTTATACCAACAGTAATTTATTTTATGGCAGATTTTAAGACTTAGAGGCACACCGCTTTGAGTCAGCGTAAAAGCAGTGCTATAAATAAAGCAAATTGCTTAGTAATTTTAAGTCGATTTTATTTTGCATTTTTAGTGAAAACTTACAGGACTTCTTAGTTGGCGTTGATCTAAAGACACTTTCATATTGAATTTAGTATGTGTTGACATTTATTTGGAATAATGAATGTGTTTGAAAATCAATACTTTTCTAAATTTTATTGACAAGACACACCATTTATAATACTTTTCTTTTTATTGTTGCTGATACTCCTGTGCAAAGGTGTCTTCCAGGGTTCAGCATCTGTAGCTGAACTACTGTTTTGTTTTTAATACTTATTCTTTGAAATGTGGTTACATACTCTACGGTTCAAACTTTTTATGACTGTTTTTCTAATTGCAATGACGTTTTCTTACTTTATAACAAAATCCAAAGCAACTGAAAACATTATTCCAAATGTAGAATCAATATTCAGTATTCCTGTATAAGGAAACACAACTCTCAGACTTGTCTTTAATGTGAAAGATCCAGCCTTTGTTGTTGTTTTAATTACTGCTAGAATAAAACTATCTTTTGTAATGTTTCAGGAAGTTGGTAAAAGCAATAAAAATCCACTGAACTCTATTCTGGCTGTTTCTGGTTTTATTTGGTGCACGCGGGGAGCGGCCGCAGCCTCCCCCCAGGGCTGGCGTCCCCGTGCCCACGGCGACGGCCACCGGCGTAGGCGGTCGCTAAGGCGCCCGGGCTCCGCGGAGTAAGGCGGCTTGGGATTGGCCGCGAGGAGGGGAGGGGGCGTGTCCGTTCCGTGCGGACGGAGGGGCGGCGTAGTCAGCCGCGGAGCGGAGTCGACCGCGCGCCGCGATGTGAGTGGGACAGGGCGAGGGGCACGCGTGGGCGCGAGCCGCCTCGACGAACGCCGCCTGGCGGGCGCAGCCCCTTCAGGGACGGGCGGGGAGAGGGGCACCGCCGGCCTCTGCCGCCGGGGGTGGGTGTTAGGCCGCTCTCCGAGACCGGTCTCTGTGAATGGCCCGCAGCGCCTGACTGCCGCCTGTGGCAGACAGAAGAGGGGAGGTGAGGGCTGGCGAGGGGAAGAGGACGAAGGAGCCAACACAATTAGGCTGCTGTCTTTCTAGCATGTTATGGTTTTGTCACGGAGTCACCGACCGCCGGCCTCTGCCGCCGGGGGTGGGTGTTAGGCCGCTCTCCGAGACCGGTCTCTGTGAATGGCCCGCAGCGCCTGACTGCCGCCTGTGGCAGACAGAAGAGGGGAGGTGAGGGCTGGCGAGGGGAAGAGGACGAAGGAGCCAACACAATTAGGCTGCTGTCTTTCTAGCATGTTATGGTTTTGTCACGGAGTCACCGGGCGATCGCATAATCTAGCCGTGGTATAATTAAGTTATGGAGAGGTGAAGGTTTCATACTTGATGTTAAAAAAGTCAAAAGATTATGTTAGCATTTGGGAACATATATAAACGTGTAACTTGATATAAAACACTTTTTTAAAAAAAGTGCTGAGCCAGGCCTGCTTAGTCATGAATAATGTCGAAACTTAAGGGAATCTTGTGCTTTTAAATGAAGCCCAGTTTCTGTGGTGTGCCACCTGTCAGCTCAAGAGTGCATCTCAGTCCTGAATCTTGCCTCAGAAACTAGGAGTAATGCCACTAGAAGAAGGATTACTCTGCCCCCAACCCTCTCTTCCCTTATATGACATCTTCCCCAGCCCTACACCTTCATCAGCTCTGAGCTTTCAGAAGACTTCAAACAATCTTTCCCAAAGCCTCTAAAGATAGCAATACAGTTCCCTAAAAAAGTCTGCCTGGTAGTGAGGGCAGAGAGGACAAATTTCACAGACTTACGAATTATCCTTGCATGGATACAGAGCTGCACTCTAGACCTCAGAAAACCTCTTTTACTTTCTGCATCTGTGCACTGCAGATTAACAGGGTAGATGTAGGCAGAATCTACAGGTAAAAGTTACAATCTGGAAAATAGCCCAGATACTTGCATTGCATGGCTCCAGGAATCTGAGAATAGGCCTGGCCATTTATTGCTCTACTGGAACGGGGGTGGTGCAGAGGGAAAATAAACAACACCCTCCCGCCTCAAAAACCCCAGAATTGGCAGTGGCTTGAATATTTTGATTTGCTGAAAAATGGGAACCTTGCATAGGATCTTAGTTAATCTTCAGAAAACTTTCACCTGAACAAGATGCATCCCAGAGTCCTGAGGGAATTGGCTGATGTAGTTGCCAAGATGCTTTCAGTGATATTTAAGAAGTCATGGCAGTCAGGTAAAGTCCTCGTTGACTGGAAAAAGTGAAGCATTGCACCTATTTTAGAAAAGGGTAGAAAGGAGTACCCTGGGAACTACTGACCTGTCAGCCTCAGCTCTGTGCCTGGGAAGATCACGGAACTGATCCACCCACAACCTATGCTAAGACAAATGGAAGACAGGAAGGTCATTCAAGACAGCCAGCATAGCTTCACCAAGAGCAGGTCTTGCCTGACCAACCTAGTGGCCTTCTATGATGGACTGACTACATCAGTGAACAAGGGAAGAGATATGTCATCTGTCAGGACTTCTGTAAGGCCTTTGACATGATCCCCCACAACATCCTTCTCTCTAAATTGGAGAGGGATGGATTTGAGAGTGGTCTGTTTGGTAGGTGGATTGGTTGGATAGTTGCATCCAGAGGGATGCATCCAGGTCCATGGCTCGATATTCAGATGGAGATTGGTGACAAGTGGTGTCCTTCAGCGGTCCATACTGGGACCAGTGCTGTTTAATATTTCATCAATGACATAGTGGGATTGAGTGCACCATCAACAAATTTGCAGACAACAGCAAGCTGACCGGTACAGTTAACACAACTGAGGGACTGGATGCCATCCAGAGGGACCTGGACAAGCTCGAGAAGTAGGCCTATGTGAACCTCATGAAGTGAACTCGTTGAAACAAGGCCAAGTACAAAGTCCTGCACTTGGTTCGGGCCAATCGCTGATATCAGTACAGGCTGTGTGATGAAGGGATTGAGAGCAGCCCTGTGGAGCAGCCCGGTGTTTCCCGATCTAGTGAGCTGTGCAGCTACAGTGATGCTGTAGACCAAAGAGGTTGTGCAGGGTCAATTCGTGGTCAGGGCTGGCCTCTTTTTGTTGAAGTGCTTTACTGACTCATGCTGGCTTAGCAGCCTCTAGGAAACAGAGAGGTAACCTCAGGATGAGTCCTCAGAGATGTACTTGGGGGTAGTGGTGGATGAAAAGCTCAACATGAGCCAGTAATGTGCATTTGCAGCTCATAAAACCAACCATATTCTGGACTGCATAAAAAGCAGCGTGGGCAGTAGGTCAAAGAAGGTGATTTTCTCCCTCTACTCTGCTTTGGTGAGACCCCACCTGGAGTACTGCATCCAGCTATAGGGCCCCCAACATAAGAAGGACATGGAGCTGTTGGAGTGAGTCCAGAGGAGGGCCATGAAGATGATCAGGGACTGGAGCACCTCTCCTATGAATGCAGGCTGAGAGAGTTGGGTTTGTTCAGCCTGGAGAAGAGAAGGCTCCAGGGAGACCTTATAGTGGCCTTCCGATACTTAAAGGGGACCTGTAAGAAAGATGGGGACAATCTTTTCAGCAAGGCCTGTTGCAACAGGTCAAGGGGGAATGGCTTTAAACTAAAAGAGTAGATTTAGACTAGATGTAAGGAAGAATTTTTTTTTTACAGTGGAGATGGTGAGACACTGGAACAAGTATGCCAGAGAAGTGATAAAAGCTCCATTCTTGAAGTCATTCAAGGTCAGATTGGACAAAGCTCTGAGCAACTGGATCTAGCTAAAGATGCTCCTGCTCACTGCAGGAGGATTGGACTAGATGACCTTTAAAGGTCCCTTCCAACCCAAAACATTCTATGATTAAACAAAATAAAATGTGAGGTACATATATGCATGTGGAAGTTTTCAAGTATAGCAAACATGCAGCTTTCCATATTGATTGAGTGAATAAAATGTGTAAGAAATATTCTTCAAGTGTTGTCTTTATGGGTTCATCAGTGTAGAATTTTCTATACATGGGCTGTGACCAATGGTGACCCATCCTTCTGACTGCTGTGCTCTCTGAGAACAAGAGGGGAAGTGGTCTGGTGTTCCCTTTGGTTTCATCAGACTAGAGAAGGAGAAGTACCTTTTGGGAACTTTTAATCTTTTATACTTCCTTTGCTATTTCTATTTTGACAACAGTATAATGATAATTGCTCTTTTAAAGAATGAATTTTCATCTGACCTCACACTCAGCTTATGGTGTTAGATACATTCCTATCTAGCAACAGCATCAGAAGTCCTATTAAAGCCAAGATACGACATATCTACTGCTTCTTTAACCAGCGTAAACCAGTTCACTTTCTATGTATATTATTAGATAGTGGAACTCAGCCAATGGCGTGATTAAGAAAGGAGTTCAAGGGTAAATCAAGCAAATAGCTGGCTTACAAACTATCCGCATCCAGTAGTTATTGCTAATGAAGTTTTTAAAGAATGTAAGACATCTTTTTGTTTAAGAGGGTTTCTAACCTTTGCACTGTAGTTTGTGGCAGTACAATTATCCTCCAACATGTCTTTGTCTTTTTATTTATTTGGGCATTTGTTTTCACCTTCTGAAGCTTTATCTGCTTGTGTCATGTGAGACAGATACTAGACTGGGCCATCGATCAAGTCTGGAGTGGTAATTCCTTTGTCTCCCGTTTCTCGTCATGTGAATCCTTTCATTTCTGACAGGGTTCTTGGAGCATTTCTTGTCCTTACCTGCATGTCAGCACTATCAGAATGCATCTCTCTTCCCATGTAATTGAATTAACATAACTGATTAAATGTAATTATCCCCAGTTAAAATGAAATAGTTAATATTGTTCTAATTTCATTGTTTCAAATGGAATTGAGTAATACTCTATGCTGTAAAGATATTTTCCTTTTAATGTGTTTCTGTTCTTTTAAAGAGTTCTCTGATCTCAGTCTTTTTCTGGCACAGCCTAAGTGCAATGCAAGTGTTGTTTGGTTTGTTTCTTAACAGTACTCATGGGGCTAGCTTAATAGCTGGGGGATAGTTATGAGGATAGTTAATAGCCTGGCCCCATGGAAATTTTTGCTGGCATGAGTAAAGAAGAAACACAGTGGTGGGAAATTACTCAGTGATTTCAAGAAAGTCAAATAACTGTGAGAATAGGTAAGGAAATATTTCATGTCTGTTTTGTCCCAGATTTATGGCTGATACAGGGAAAACAGGGGGTTGTTTCCTCTTGTCTACCCCTTGCTCAGGGTGTGGTGCTAATACACCTACCTGATTTAATGACTGGCTACTGACAAAAGGGTTTTGTGCTCTTCTCCCTCTATTTACAGCTGTGCATTCCTGCCCCCTGCCTTGTAACCAGAGACACTTATCAGGCCACTGTAGCAGTGAGTTAAATTGGTACAAAACTGACTATACAAAGGGAGGCATATTGTTTTCTACCTGTTTAGCTCTCTAAACTGGCTTAGGTTTGGGTCAGATCACCTGAACAATTGGAGAGGAGTGTCTGAGGTTGGGAAAGGGAAGGAAAGGATCTGCCATTTTCACCAGCTGGTTGTTAATTAATAGGTTTATCTCTGTAGTAAAGCTGAAGGACACAACACTTTAAGCTGCATGGATAAATGCTCCTTTCTGCATATTGTACCAGCAGAAGTACTTGGAGATGAGCTACAAGGTAATTGGGGTTAAAGTAGGAAAGATTATTTGTAACCTGAATCAAGTTTCCCAATCCAGTGAGCTATGCAGCTATGGTAATACTGTACTGGCAGACCAAAGAGGTTGTGCAGGGTCAATTCATGGTCAGGGCTGGCCTCTTTTTGTTGAAGTGCTTTACTGACTCATGCTAGCTTAGTGGCCTCTAGGAAACAGAGAGGTAACCTCAGGATGAGTCCTCAGAGAGCTGGGTGAGGGCTGCATCCTCGGGTGAGCTCCATCCATTTGTTCTCAGACAGCAGTGAAGGGAATTTGGCTTGATGCTTGCCAGGTTCAACTTTGTGCAGGGACATTTGAGTCTGTAATGGCAATGAATCTTTAAAATATTTGTCAGCTGTTACTATGTTTCATCTTTACTAAGATACTGTGAACAGCAAAAACATTGGACTGCCAGCCCTAAAGCAAGGTTGATCTACAGCTGTAAGATTTTGTAAATTATCATAAAGACCTAACAATTTTGGATGAAATACTAGCCGTACTGGGAATCCTGCCGTCTACGATGTAGAGGTTTCACCCAAGGATTATTTTTTAAAGTGAAATGCTGAAATTTTTAAGATTTAACTGTGTTCGCTCATGGACAAGTTTTGTGTGTGGTTTTCTTTGGCGATTCTTTAATCGGTTGAAATCTGTTCTTTGTACACATGTGCTCATGAGCAAGTTGATAATTTGTGAGTGTCACAGTATTTCTTAGTATGTCAATATGAGGTGATGATTGCATACTGTAATGCCTCAGTAATATGCCAAATGGATTGGGGTACTGGTGAGAGAATACAAATATCACTAAACCAAAACATGGAAATTCTTACTCATGAGGATTCTTAAACATTCATAGCAATGTACTTGGCTGCTCTTAACTTTTACTGCTTTTGAAGCAAAGGAGATAAATGAACTGAACTAACTTCATTTGGTCTAATCTGAACTTGGGAATTCTGTCTGCTGACTGGTAGAAAGATCCTGCTTATATGAATTTCTTGTTGATAACTGGTTCAACAGAAGTGTTCTGAGGTGTGTTTTAATAGCCCTGATGAGTGGACATATGGAGGAGAAAGGAAGAATTTTTCTGGGATCTAAACAGTCATTCTCTGTGGGAGGACTGATGGTAGGATAAAGACTTGCTCAAAAGAATGGAAATGGATGAGCTGGGCTTACAGGCCACTTATTAGAGTGAGTTAATACACTGCAAGAGTTCATACTGTCAGCAGTTGTAGTTTGGATAGTTCTGTGTCTGATGCAAGAATGCATAATTGGAAAAATAACTTTGATTTTCAGTTGGGAAGCAGCAGCTTCTGGTAATTACAATGCTTTTATTTCCTGCCAGCTTTTCCTCTTCTTTACCTTTAGAGAAAGAGGAATAAAAATCAATAGCAGAGGAGTTCTACACTGCACAAAGAGAAAAGGAAGCTATCATATTTCATATGGAAAATCCTATTAAAGAGACAACAAAGGGAACATCCAGATAGCAACATGCGTAGAAAGGATCAGGTAGTGGCGTTATAGCCTTGTTTTTTTAAATTGGAGGTGCCCTACCAATATACTGCAGGTGTATGCAGTTCTCTGGGATAATTCTTAAGCCCCAGCCTGTTGCTGACCATCCTTTTTTCACTCAGAGCAGGATCTGCATCAGTATAATTGCTTTTGTGGCTGAAAGAGATTCCTTTTGGCTATCCTCTTTCTATGTCTTTCTTTCTCTTTCTAAGGCTTTATAAGATTTTCAGTGAACAGATGTTGTATACTATGCAAGCAACAAGCTGTGGGCTTTTCTGAGAAGTCAGACCTCCAGACTGAACGTTTGTCTGCAGTACATCTAATGTGTGGTAATGGCCTTGCTGAGGCCAGGCCATGCAGCTCTGCTCATCTATGGAAATAAGCTGTGTGTCTCACTGCAAGAAAAACTGGGCACTATTGGTAAAAGGCATTCAGCTCAAATTCAGAAGGCCCAAATCCCAAACTACTGAAAATTTCTGTCACTCTTCAGTGGACTGCATGATGTATGCATCTCATTTATTTGTCAGATACCTCATTTTTCTACCATTCATCTGTCTTGTTTATTTAGATGATAAAACCATTATATTCTTTGTTGTCTGGACAACAGCTTGTATGATACAACCTTGATGTCAGCCTCTAAGCGCTGCTGTAGCATACATAGATAATCGTGGTGAGAAATAATGGTAATAATATGCAAGAAGCGGAAAAATGTCAATAAAAATGAAGAGTAATAGCAAGATAGCCAATATTGTCTGCCCATGTGTTGGGAAAATAAGGTTTCTCTATGTTAGGTCAGTTACTTTTGTGTTAATATCTGGAATTCTAAAGGATATCCTCATATAATACCTGAGGGTTCATGTTGAAAAAATGGTAGAGCTGGTTTCTTTTTTCTGAAAGTTTTATCAGTTGGTTCTGTAAGTAAATATTTGTTGCTTTTGCTGCAATGTTATAACTCTGTCTATCTAATCTACTTTATTTTTTAGAGGAAATGAGTTTTTAACCATCTGGTAATAATGATACACAATGTCTGACCAGGACAAAAAATTGAAGAGCACAGAAAAAGCAACAGCCAGAAACCCTCATGGGATCTCGATGAGGTATAGTATCTGATGTTTTGCTTTGAACTTCAG
>NW_010206623.1:24984-35894 GCF_000695765.1 Mesitornis unicolor
GTGGGATTTGCACTAGCTGCCAAAGAATTTTGAAATGCAGTATAAACATAACAACTGTTACTCTGGTCACAAAGTTTATTTACACCTTTGTTGATTTAAGGCATTCTGGAGAAGCTATAAATTCTCTATACAAAATGGGGACACTGGGCAACACTAGAGAACTTTATTTTCTGTCAGTAGCATTGTTGCCTGTTGACATTCTTTGCTCTTACAGAAGTACTCTAATGTAACTATTAACACATAGTTTTTATGCTATTGTGTTTTGTCTTAGGGATTATTCTGATCTTAAAAGACTTCAGTCTCTCTTAAATGTTCAGTCAAGCAACCAACAGGTATTTTTCAATAACTGTTTTTTTCTGAGAACTATTACACATATAATTGTATAATTATAAGTGATGGTGATTATGGGTTGTGGCAGATACTTAGGATATTGTGTTCCCTTATAATTAAACATGTTAAGCAAAATCTTGTGTAGTGGATGTGCTGTTGCTTTTTTTTTTAATGTTGCATATAGTCAAATATCCTAACAGATTTGTTTTCTTGCATGCCATTCCACAATGTCATGAGTATGTTGGCTTAGAAATGTAATACTTAAAACATGATGAAGAGTGGTAAAGAATATATGAAAAAAAAATCAGCATTTTAACCATAAACTATTTATGTCTTGAGACTAGCACTTCAGCTAAAAAAAAATTAAGACATAAATATCAATGCACATAACTTATAGGATACAGTATAATCTCCTTCACCTCAAGTCATTTAGTGAAGCTTGTGTTTGGCATTTGAAGCAAATGATGTTGGGTGTGAGTTCTTGGAATGCCAGAGCAATTTCTCCCTTTCTGTTACATAGAAGATATGACAAAATTATTTAGAGAATCATCCGAGATAAAACTTATGCTCCTCCTTCCTGGATAGAGGCATGGAATTGCTTTTGAGCAGAAAGCTGAAACATCTTGAGTTCTATAGCCCAGAAAGAATATGAAGGTGGTGCAATTGTAGAAGTGGGAGTGGTAAGGAACATAGATAATGAGCATGTGTTGCAGATTCTACTGAGCTTTACTACTGTAAATTTTAAGACACCATTCTTCACATTTTATATATCTCCATGTACTTGTTTTCCAGCCTTGCTTTACATCAGTTTTCTACTACATCAGTATTGCTTTGCATGGTGTGTGTGTACTTTTCATAATGGCAGATTATAGGTCCAAAAGTCAAGTCAGAACTTGAGAAAAGATACCTTTACTTGGTAGTATTCTTATAAAGCTTAAAATGCGGTTTTTGACTCATAAGTACTATCCCCTTACTCCTTAGCTTCCAGCTATACATTTTGAAAGTGGTCAAACCAATGTGACAAGAGCTCGGCAACATGTCAAAAGCACTGAACAAAAACCCCATGGTCAATGGCAAGAATCAACAGAAGCCATTGAGCTTGAAAACTTTAGGTAAAAAAAAAAAAAAGCTAATATAATGATGTTGTATCTGTGAACATCTTTATGTCTCTTAAGCTTTTTGAGGTTTTGAAGGCATTTATAAATTAGATATTTTTAACTTTCTAAAGCTGTGAATGTTCCTGCCATTGTAAGTTTCAGACACATGCTCCCACTCAGCAGAGTGTACTCTTGAGAGTTAATACAGTCAGTTGAAATAAATGATTTCTTTATTTGGAAAGCTCATATTATACCATTATAGTAATCCCAAAATATGCATGAGACAGACTGTTCCTCTATGCTGTTAATCTCTGAAGGTGTGTTACTCCATTGTAACTACTGATATGACATTTCTTAATTTTTCTTGCTATTGTTAAGTTTTGGAAATCTTAAATTATGTTGTGGCAAGATAATCAGCAATTTAGCATTTTTCTTTTTTTTCCCCTTATTAGTGTGACCTACAAGAATGAGAGAAATTTTAGCAAACATCCCAAACATAAGATGTTTCAAGAAATCTTTACAGCTTTAGTTAAGAACAGACTTACCTGCAGGTCAGTATATTGGACACATTCATATCCAAGGAGGGTCACTCTTTCTTGCCTTAAGCAAAGAACCAAGATGCATGGATAATGTTTCAACAATAGACCTCTTTGTGGAAACTGCCAGCTTCGCATCTCTGCATAATCTGAGTTTTAAACAATCACTTCTGTACTGGCATTGAAGACTGAATGCTTGGGTTAGTGGGACGTTGTGCCATACCTAACTCGTATTTTTTTTTCCCTTTGGTACTTATTGTTGATGATGATATAGCAAAACCATCCTCCTATTATAGATGAAAGCACCTGGGTAAGGTTAATGAAACAAACGTGTATTAGTAGGTATGTAAAACCCATAAGGTAAATGCAGTTACAGATGTGATTTAGTTGCCCTTTATAAATATTCTACTATGGTTGTGATGGTGTCCTCTCTTTGGAACTACTGCCATTGCATTGTGTCAGAGCCTTAGACACTGTCACGCTTATCTGCATTACATCTTTTTGCTGACATAAATTTGTTTGTTGGAGTGCAAGAAGAAATCACACCCACTTACTGGCAATAGTGCATCAGCAGAAGTCCTGATTGGAGGTACTTCTGTTGACAAGAAAGGTGTGATCATCTTCGCTTAAGTAGTTTGGATAACGAGTATAGCTAAGCAGGCAGAAAAAGTCCTGCTGGAATATGCTGGATATACACTGGGGCATCTAGTAATGTGTACTGTAAATGTAGCTATAGTAGAAGAGGCCCTTAAATGTTAACCAGGTTTGGAGAATTACTGTCCCTGCTTGGAAATGTGACAGATGTGTTGCTCCGTTAAAGAAACTAACTTATGTGAAGAGTCAAAGCTTTTTATAAACAATAACTTTGTAGAACCACTGTGGTGATGATCTTCAGGCCACTTTACTATACACCACTGCGGTGTGTTGTATTTTTCCTTTTTAAAGCCCTGGTACACGTGAGCTTTCAGACCTACAGATTTTGCCTACCAGTGTGTGGTTGCTGTTTTCTCTTCATGAAAGTTTCGTGCTGTTCTGAAGTGGCCAATTATGGAAGCATAATGAAAAATAGTATTACTTTGGGCAGAATAGTGGCATCGAAGGGCTGAAATTTTGTTAGTATCTATTTGTAAAATATTTATTTTTATAAAAGTATTTTTAGCCACTGGCATCATTCAAAACAGTAAATGATAAAATGGGAAGAGAACTGCCACATCCCGTAAACTTCTTCCGTTTCTTGGAAACTTGCCCAGATACCACAGATTCTGTCCTCTCAGTTAAAACC
The DNA here is from genome assembly GCF_000695765.1 of Mesitornis unicolor. Taxonomy (NCBI): domain Eukaryota; kingdom Metazoa; phylum Chordata; class Aves; order Mesitornithiformes; family Mesitornithidae; genus Mesitornis; species Mesitornis unicolor. The sequence continues at coordinate 28,230 of NW_010206623.1, forward strand.
ACAACAAATAACCACCACAAAGGTGCCCAATTTTAGGTTTATTTTAAATAGGAAAGTGGGGATATATACCTGCAACAGACAATGGAAATAGTGATTCCATTACTGATATTTTATGCAGAATTACTGCCTTTGGATGCTTTTGTGCAAATCTAAGTTGTGTTTTCTACGAAGTCTCATGCTGGGGAATTGTGTGGAAAAATATAGAAAGGGGCGTTCTATTTGGAAGTATAATCCTGTATCAAGAACATTTAAACTATATAACAAATTATTCCAAGGACTTGTAGTGTTAAGAGTTTTTAAAACCCAGGATAGATTATGATGATTCAAAAAACTATTTCAAATCTAGCTATTTTTACTTCTGTACCACCTATATTTTTACATAAGTGTATTTTGTGCACTGAAGTTTGATATGTGGTTTCTCAGTGATTTTCCCCTTTTGGGCCTTGATCCAAACACTTAAAGTAAATGTATCAAAGCATGATCAGTTTGTGCTTAAAGCTGAGCATGTACTTTCCTGCCTCAGTTCAATAAATGATAGCTAGCAATGTTCATGTAATGAAATAAATTACTTTAAAGCTGTTACTGTGTTTGAATATAAATGATATTAAAAGTTCTATAGTATAGTATTTTGTGCAGCTGTTGTAGGTGACTAATCTTCTAGTTGATTGATTCCTGAGTCAAAGTGTTTAAGTGTTTTGACACTTCTTCTGTTGTATTTGTTTAATGTTTTCAGTATTTCTTTTACAGAGAGTGGGTTGATCAAGCTCCATCTATCCATTTTCTGAGAGTATTAATCTGCCTGAGGCTATTAATAAGGGATCCATGCTATCAGGTCAGTATGTCAAAATGTTTCTTGCTTGGACTGGAGAATCCATATAAGCATCATACATATGAGTTGTGTTGGTGCAGGTGTATAAACGTGCATTCTTGTGGATGCATTCTTATTATATGTATGCACCTATAAGTCTATATATGAAAATGTGATTTGCAAACAGATTCCAAGAGTGAATTTGTACTGTTACTGCATAACTTAAATTCTGATATTTCTTATGTAGTGTCTGTTGTTAACCCTAACAAAGAACCTATACTTCTCTGTAACAGATGACTTGCTCATTGGTCTGAGCCCTAAACTTGACTTCACCCATCTAGAGATCTAAAATTCCCAGAATGTAGTGAGTGAAGAAAACCGGAAACTGCCTATTCCTCAAAGCAGCCCAATGCTCTGAACTACAAACCACTAGCTCTTAATTTTATTCTGGCTGTTATAGTTGTTTTTTGTCAGACTAAGCCTCAGACATCTGTTAAGATACTTGTTTTTGTGTGCTTCTTGTTTGTGTGTTCCAAAGCTTATACTGTTTTTCCAGTTTTAGAACCTTCAATATTTCACTTCTGTGTTTTTATTTATCTGTTTAAGTAATTCTGAACTCTGAAGGTGCTAAATATCTCCGGAGCCTACTGACTTCAACAACTGTAGTTGAGGTTTCTCAACTTTCAGAATAAACAGCATTTATATTCTAGTGTTCTCTTATTCTAGTGTTTTCTGTATTTTGACTATTTTTTTTTAATTTTTAAATTTTCTTTTAGGAAATGCTCCACAGCTTGGGTGGGATTGAAAATCTTGCTCAGGTAGAATTCCTCATAGTACATGTGTCCATTATGTTGCATGTCAGTTTATTATGAAATACACCTTAAAAAGCAATGTAGGCATATTCTTGGATTATGGAAATAAGTGAGTCTATTCCTCTCTTTGCTCATAAGCAGTTGGTGTGGTTTTTTTCTGCTAGTGCACAAAGCAGCTAGCTTTTCCTACTTTCTGGAAAAATTTGTTTGACCAGGTAGTTATTAGGGTTATTAAAAAAGATGGAGCACCATTTCCCACCAGTTGGCTATGTCAGAGAAAAGAGAAACAGAATCCTCCCCTTGCAGTTGTGGAGGTTTTGTAGAGTCTGAGCCTGTCAGCTGTGTGGACTGAAGATCTATCTGGCTGTTTCAAGTAGTGGCCACTAATAGGTGCTGAGGGAAAAGTCTGAGAGCAGAAACTTGAGGTTATAATTCCCCAGTAAACCCATATGAAGCTCTAGCAGCTTGCAAAGAAGGAAATTTTGGGCTTAGAAGTAGAGGCCTTGTATTTGATAGCCTGCAGTGGGTTTCCCTCTTGTGGAACTTTACATTTGCTTTTTGAGTTCTTGTGCTGCCAAGTTCTTCTGTTCCCTGAAAAGTTGTACCGCAAAACTATGCAGGCAGTTGCTGACTTACCTTTTTCGTGAAGCAGATGCTCCGCCTACAGGCTATTTCTATGTATAACGCTCTAGGTTTATGAATTTGTTTTTAATGGTATCCTTTTTTCCCCCCACCCCCTGTACTTGTAGTATATGGACACAGTAACAAATGGCTATCTTGATTACGGAGAAGAACAGCATAATGTAGAGAAGTTGGTCAACATGACTTGTAAGCATTATAATTATAAGGAAACATATCTTCTTGTGTGAAGCTTAAAAACTTTAAAATACTTGAGATGGTCATTAAGTAAGATAGCACTAGATTCATTGTAGACATCATCACACAAGTAAAAATAGAAATTGCTGTGAAAAAACACATCTTGGTTTTGTACATAAGTATTATTTCTTTAAGAAATTAATACCACTTTATACACTGAAATAACAGAGAAAAATGAGCTAGTCATGGTTCAAAGAGCTTATCTAGTGTTTTGCGTTATTGTCTGCTTAGTAAAATGAAAATTATTAGGTGGTAAATCTTCAATTTATGTGACTTCCTTTGTTCCATAGACATTTTTCAAAAGCTTGCTGCTGTCAGAGATCAAAGAGAGTGGGTTATAGCAAGTGGAGTACATAAAGTAAGTGCTTTATAAAATTGCTAATCATAACCAATTAGCTACTTAACTGAAATGACTTATGCTTTTCAGATCTGACCTAGGTGGGAGTAGTCTCCTTACCTTGTCAAGCTTGTAAAGTGAGATAATCTCAGTTCTGTGTTTTACAGATGTATTAGTAGTATCATAAATATTATTTTTTGTATGTTAGTTGGCATAATACTTGGTTACTGGTTGTATGTGATAAATAGATCTTAAATGTTTGGACTAAACTCATTCATGTAAAAATTAGTACTCATGTTTATGCTGTCCTGAGCTACATGTTACTATGATATAGATGGTTTTGAATAATTTAAAAATGTAAATATATTTTTATTTATATTTTTAATATAAATTTCTGCTATGATTTTTCACTTATAAAATATTCTGTGTCTAAATGGAACAGTGTCAACCTAAACAGTGATGACCTAGGCATCCCTTGCTAAAGGATTTATACTTAACCATTCCTTATTTGTGGCCAAACTGAGAACCAGGAGAGATCAAGATCAGTAGAACTTAGTGCTTTGTGATTCTATTATGCTGCATTAAAACACTGACAATTGTGATAGTAATCACAATAGCTAGTAATGGATAGCACAAAAGATAGTAATGGAAAACATTTTTAGAGAATCTAGACAAATATGAAGTTTACTTTGACGTAAATCATTAACAGAATATATTCAGAGCCATAAATTACATTCTGCATTGCTTAAATATAAGCTGAAAATTAAATTTGTGCTTCAGGAGGCCTTGATTTAGAGTTCTGAACTGTTTTACACTGAAACAGATTTTTACAATTGTTTAATAAGTTGGACAGATTCTTTAGCAGTAAAGAGAGATGCTAATTATAGTTTGTAAAGAAGCGTCCTGGTGTGTCCTAAGACTGGGTGTATTCTAAGACCTTAGGTGTAGTTAAAGTGTACTTTAAATGTACCTAAGACTTTTAGTGTATTATGTAAGGATTTGGTACCTTAATTTTGATTTTTCAGTAAATAACTTTTTATGTGTTTGAGTCATAAAGGAAAATAATATAATTTGTATTTTTTTATCTTGTTTCGTGTTTCAATTTCCAGACCTTAGTAAATTTGTTATCTGCCAGAGACAGCAATGTGCTTTTGGGTGCCCTCCTTGCTCTGACTAGCCTAGCAGAAAGGTAGGTTCAACTTGATGTGCTGAAGTTCATAATAAACATTTTAATGTTATCTCTTGACACAATGTTAAAACTGCTGTTTATGTGAAAGACTTTTTTTTTTATGTGAGGCCTTGTTCTGTGGAGGTCTATGAAGTGTGTTAAATTTTATATTGAAGCAATAGAAACTATGTAGAAACTTTGATCCTTGCAGCAGACTTCTTGCTCATGTGGAGAACTTTGTAAAACTGAAGTAACAGAATCTCTCCTTGTAATCCCTGTGCAGGATTCTGGAATTCTTACCAACTTCATGCATATAAAAATCTCCTGTGCTGAGCTTAATTTAACAGTGCCTCACAATAACCAACAAGAATATTGTTCAGTGTATTAAATGATGAATGCATACATTCAAATCCATGTATATGCATCCTGTCTTCATTAATGACTGTTTTAAATAAGGATAAGACTTATTTTTTTTTCCTGATGTGGAGAGAAGAAAAACAAAAGGAAGCATCTTTCATCCTTAATAGTTTTAGAGAAGAAAAGGTGCTGTTTCTACATTATTGTTCTGCTGACTTCCAGACTTGTATAACAATTTTGTGCTTTAAATGAAGAATTATAAACAAAATTACAAAACTGAAGAGAATAGATACAATTCCTTGAGATCAGTAGAAATTTATTTACTGTGTCTGGATTTTACCTTTCATTCTATTTCACTTTATTTTTTTTAATTCATTATTAGTTTAAATGATGCTCTGTATACATTTTCAACTTCCATTTAACTTTCTTCACGGAATTGAATGTGTTACATTTGGACTGGGCAAGAAAGTGTTTGGAGTATATTACAAATTGGGATTTTGGAATTTGGAGTAAATTACAAATCATGGAAATTGTATTTGATCCTAAAATTATGCCTCACTTGCTTAATTTCTAGTACGAAACAAATGAGATACCTGTGTGTCTTTATTTTTATGCATTCACATTTACTTTTTTAATTTGTCCTGCGGAAGTTGGAAATTGTTGCAATGTCACTCTTGACCCAGCAAATTTTTGTGGCTTTAAATATTTGTCTGCACAATATGATACTATTACATAAAACTTGAGGAAAAATATAATTGGTAAAATGTATAAGGAGGGAGGCTAAAGAGCAATGTGTTTTTAAATATAATTTAATTTGATATAAATGCCAGGAATAATCAATTTGTAGTCCAGAATGTAGGGAGAAGATAAGTGAGCTCACCATTGTTGAGAACTTGCTGGTGATATTACATGAATACGATTTGCTTTCTAAAAGGTGAGACTTTGCTTGTAGATTACTTGTGTTAAAATCTATTTTGACTTTTTCATTTAAGGACATGTTATTTAGAGGAATTAGATAATGTGCCATTTCCATATACTCAAGGTGAAGTTCTGATGCCTCTATGTTTTTAGTCAGATATTGATAGAGCAAAAGCTTTTCTAGTAGTTTTGTTATAAGCTGTCTCCTCTCTCTCCACTGATGGTGTGCAGTGCAGTGCAAAAAAATTGCAGTGTTACAATAAAGTGAGAGCAATCATGTTTCTTGGAATATCTCCCCTTTGTTCCTGGCAGACCTGAGTGGTTAGATGGAAAGCACACTGAACCCTGACAGTTCCTGGAATGCCCAGTATAAACTAGTAAAATATTGCAAGACAAATAGCTGCTGTAGTTTGTGCCAGAGGCAGTCAGACCCCACATCTCTCAATCAAAAAAACATAAAGGTTTCTTCAGTTCTTCAAATGTCTTTTCTTTCATCTCAGCTAAATCTACTAGTTGCATATCTGCATATCTGCATCTCAGTAAGAAACCTCAAAAATACTCTCAAATTTGATATTTTTGGTGAAGTTCAATGCTAGTTAAGAATAAACTTTAAATTCATATATAACTATAAACTCATATGTTTCAACAATCACACATGCAGCTTTTTTTCTTCAAGTGGAAAAGTCCAGAGAAGGGCCTTGAAGATGATCAGGGGGCTGGAGCACCTGTCCTAAAAAGACAGGCTGAAAGAGTTGAGGTTTTTCAGCCTGGAGAAGAGAAGGCTCTGGGGAGACCTTATCGCAGCCTTCCAGTACCTGAAAGGGCCTACAGGAAAGCTGAAGAGTGACTTTTTATGAGGGCGTGTAGTGATAGGATGAGGGGTAATGGTTTTAAACTGAAAGAGGGTAGATTTAGATTAGATATTAGGAAGAAACTCTTTACTCTGAGAGTAGTGAGACACTGGAACAGGTTGCCCGGGAAAGTTGTGGATGTCACCTTCCTGGAAGTGTTCAAGGCCAGGTTGGACAGGGCTTTGAGCAAACTGGTCTAGTGGGAGGTGTCCCTGCTCATGGCAGTGGGGATGGACCAGATGAACTTTAACGTCTCTTCCAACCCAAACCATTCTATGATTCTATATTTTTTATGGAAAGTCCACCTTAATTCGAGTAAAGTTAATTAAAAACTAGTGTAGCATTTGTAAATGATATATTCAATCTCTTTTGTAAATGTAATATTGAAACCGTACTGGAGAAGAATCATGAATATTTGTGGAGTTATTCTAATTCCACAGGTGGACTTTACATGTTCATGCAGTCAGTGTCACTTGTAGTACTAATACCATTAACAAGAAGGTAGTAGCATGGATGACTGCAGTCCACCTGACCACCTCCACCTTGGCTGTGTATGTTTGCCTGCCTATGCTGACAGTCAAACTCTGTAAATTCAATTTCATCACTTATGAGAACTGGGACCTTCTTTTTGTATTTTTAAACAATGACGTTAACCAGTTTACGGTGACTTTAAGCAGTTTACTTTAACAACTTTTTATTATAGGAGGTCTCCGTTCTTTCTTAAACACTTGCTGTGTTTTTTCCTCTTTGCTAACAATAAAAGTAATGATGGAGTTACTGTTAAAATTTCTTACTGATTTTTTTTAGGCTCACAGCTGAGTTGCTGCGTCTCCTCTGTGCAGAATCACAAGTCAAAGATCAAATAAAAATGTATGAAGGAGTTCCAGTCTTGCTCAGTTTACTCCATTCTGATCATATCAAACTTCTATGGAGTATAGTTTGGATTCTGGTACAGGTTTGTGAAGACCCCGAGACTAGTGCGGAAATCCGGATCTGGGGTGGAATCAAGCAACTCCTTCATATATTGCAGGGGTAGGTTTTCAGTCCTCAACCTTGTGGCCATTAGATGAGATTGTTTCATATTTTAAGGTATATTTGACCAAGCCCTGTTTTATCAAATGCCGTCTTTGTTTTGTTCAGCTCTATATGATATCTGCAGAAATTAAAATGCTATTTAGAACATAACGAATAAGCAGTATTTTTTTCAGCTATGCATATTTCATTGTTATCTTAATGTTTTTCATATTTTCAGGGTATAAACTAAATAGTGAATAGGTTATAAATATGTCATTACTATCTACTTAGTTTCCCTATTAATTAGACACTTATTTACGGAACTAGAATTGTGAATGTAATCGATGAATGTGGTAAAGGATTTTTCTGTTTAAAGGCTTGTTTTGTTTTTCAAAGTGTATTAGCTTATTTAGTGAAAAACATACAGATTTTCAGAACTTTAGAAGTGGTTAACAAAGACATGTTAGCCATTTTTTTGCACTGAAACTTGATTTTTATTTTTTTGAATTTTTTTTTAGGGAAAG
>NW_010206623.1:35925-40529 GCF_000695765.1 Mesitornis unicolor
TCTGATCGCTCTTCAGTTGGAAGTTTATCTAGTGCAAATGCAGCAGGGAGAATCCAGAATCTTCATTTGTCAGATGATTTGAGCCCTGATGAGATACAAGAAAATACTTTCTCACTTCAAGCAGGTAGGTTTATAAGGCCTAATCCTCTGTTATGTGTTTACTTGCACCTGTGCAAAGAGATTCAAAATATTCCTTGTGCTGGTCACAGCTGGCTCCAGCTGGCTTCAGAACAGACACACTATTGGCCAAAGCTAAGCCCATCAGCTGGTGGTGCATCTGTGAAAACATAGTTAAGAAAGGGCAAAAACACTGTGTGAGCAGAGGAGGAAAGGAAGAAAGAATGGGGAGGTGAGAAACAGCATTTCAATCACCAAGGTGAGAGAAGAAGGAGGGGAAGGAGGTGCTCTAGACTCCAGAGCATTGATTCACCAGCACCCCATGGGAGAGACCTCTATGGAGCAGATATTCACATGGTAGCGTGTGGAGAGGACCCATGCTGGAGCAGGAGAAAAGTGTGAGGAGAAAGGGACAGCAGAGTGGAACTATTACGTATTGACTGTAACCCTCATCCACTACCCCCAGCACTGCTGAGGGAGAGGGTAGAGGAGTCTGGAGTGAAGGAGGGGAAGATGTTGTTTTAATTTTTTATCTTTGAGTGTTGTTTGGTTTTTTCCCTAAATTGGCAATAAATTAAATTAATGTTCTCCAAGTCAAGTCCATTTTGCCTGTGATGGTAACTGGTAAGCAATCTCCCTGTCTTGACCCACGAGTTTTTTCATGCTAGAGGAGTGAATGAGCAGCTGGAGGGGCATTTAACCCTTACCTAAGGTTAAGTCACCATGCTGTCTGAGTATCTTTATCAATCTAGCCCTAAATGTTACATATGAATTTTTATTCTAGCTTGTTGTGCTGCCATTACTGAACTGGTGCTCAATGAGACTAACGCTTACCAGGTAGTACAGGTAGGAACACTGTATTCTGTTAAGTAAGACATTATAGTTTATAATTTGCCTTAATTGTTCTTATTTGTCACCAACAAACAAAATGCAAATGAAAGGGTTTGGAAAATATATCTTTATATAACATTAGTATCTCTGTTTCTCTGCAAACCATTCTTAAAATCCCTGGTATGTATTCCAGACATACTCAAAGACAAATATTTAGGACATTAATACCAGCTAAAAGCCGTAGTCAGCTCTTATACTCCAAATATTAAGTCAGTGGTCGAAGCCTTTAAGTTAGCTTAAAACCCAACTAGAAGTATTCCTAGAGGAATTGAGAATAAAGAGCTTTAAATATAACTGAGAGGGAAGTTCACGCATATTTGAAAACTATTGGTGAAGAGTAAAGGAAGGAGAGTAAGTATAAAAAAAATTTTGCTGTGTATCTTAAGCACTAAAATAATAAATAAACGATACTAATTTAGACAACACTTTAACTGAACAATATAACTGTAGACAATTTATGCTGAGTTTGGTTTCATAAAAATAAAATATCACTTTTAAAAATTGGATATATTTTGACAACATTTTCACTCCTGGCAACTTGGAAAATAAAAGGATTATTTTAATAGAGCTTTTCTGTATTGCTCTAGCAATGCATGATAACTATGGTGTTAGTAAATTGCTTTAAAATTAATGGGACAGTGTGCAGGCTGGGAAAAGGTGTTTTCAAGCTTAACTTCTTCCCCTTCTCATCCTGTTAAAAGATGGTGACTTCTCCCTTTGTTGAAGAACCAGGCAATGTCCCCATTTCAGATCAGGACATAGCTTCAGGCATGTTTATTTGATCTGGAATTCCACTTTACAACAGCCTCTTTAACTTTAAATCCTGCTTCTTTCTCTGTGCTGATACAACTTTGAGAGTTGCATGGTGAACAAAATGAAGGAGCTTACTTAGGTTAAAAACAGGTAGAGGAAGAAGATTTGCACCTTTTTCAGTTACATCCTGAGAAAGTCTAGCTAAGTGACCCCTAAAGGTTTATCCCACTCAGTGGAGAAGAATCACAGAATCACAGAATGTTAGGAGTTGGAGGGTACCGCGAGAGATTATCTAGTCCAACCCCCCTGCCAGAGCAGGATCACCTAGACTAGGTCACACAGGAACGCGTCCGGTTTTGAATGTCTCCAGAGAAGTAGACTCCACAACCTCTCTGGGCAGCCTGTTCCAGTGCTCTGTCACCCTCACAGTGAGGAAGTTTTTCCTCATGTTCACAGGGAACCTCCTATGCTACAGCTTGCACCCGTTGCCCCTTGTCCTGTTACTGGATATCACAGAGAAGAGCAGAACTCTTGGTTCAGACAATTAAGAACCATTTGCTGCTGTAGCTGCCCTCTACCTGTCCATTGTGTGACCTTGTCTCAACTTGCAGCCTCAATAGCAGTCTGCAGCAGTTCTTGTAGCAGTCTAGAACATGTTTATTACTCAGTGGCTCTACTGCACAGCCTAAAACCTTAGGTCATCTCTACCTTCAAGAACCGTTTAAGAAAACATGTCAGGATCTGCAGCACATCCTCTGCAGAGCTGACACATATTCCCTTAACCTCTGCTAGAGAGGGGAGTAGTCTCCAACAGGGAGCATGTCAGGTAACTGGGAGCAGTACTGTAACTGAATCTACCAGTGCCCATCTATCAAACCAACACAATGGATACACTAATGGAAGACACAACTATGGTTACATGAAAATGGCAGCTGAAATACAGTATGGTTTTCACAAAACCAGGCACAGACATACTCCTCAGGCTATCCCTTCTGGTGTTTCTCCAGTTTGTATTTATTGTGACTGGATTTTTTTTTTCCTGACAGTTCAAAATATCCACATGGTGACAGGTGACATTGCTGCTGCAATTTGCCTCACCTCTGGAGATAAAGGCTTTGCTTCATTATCTGTTCACAGGCTCTCTTTTTGGTATCAGTTTAATTGTAATGATAATTTCATTCTTATGTACATTGAAGTTGTTTGAGCTTATAATTTAGTTGTGCAGTAGGATGTTGAAAACTTGTCAATTGATATCTTCTGATTTTTTTCTGAAGTAACATTGGTTTTTATTTGTGCGGTTTTTATTTGTGCTTTCTATGCAAAGGAGTGCTGTTAATATTGACCTTTCTCTGTTTCCAGGCAAATGGAATATATACAATAGCAAAGCTCATTTTACCACACAAAGAATGGAATGCTGAAAAAGCTAATTTATTACAGGTAACTCCCTTTATTTTCATTGCACACTGAAAGTCCCAAACAGTTTCTGAGAATTTTTTTATGATTTTAAAGTTTATTTTAAAGTTCAGTAAAAAAATCTTACTCAAAGCAGAAAAAACCCTCAACCAAAACAAAACAAGAAATAACAAATGGCCCAGGAACTAAAAGTTAAATAAAACTCCATTTCTGGTGTTCTGTTCTGATCTACTTCGTTTCTAGCACCTCATACAGTGTAAGGGAAAGTGAGTATTTTTCCTTGTTATAATCGCTCCTCTACTTTTCCAAGGCTGCCCAGCATCAGATCTTTTTAGTGCGTTGATCTTCATTGAAACTCATTGTAGATTGGACACTGTAGTACTATCTATTTCTTTCTGGAGCACCTTTCTGTGGCTGTTAAACAAAATACAGGAAAACATCACATGAAGTAGAGCAAATTTAAATGTAGGATTAGAGTGAATAAATGTAGAATGGCACTTGGTTTTGCATGTCAATACTGCCATAAACGTTCTGGTTTGAGTCTACTTAGGCTAAAAGTTACCAGCAGTACTTAATTATCTGGTTATCTTAATGATCATCAGCCCCTGCAAAATGATGTTGGTGTCTCTCTAAGGTGTAGGTCTGGAGTTTAAGGATGAATACAACTGCTGCTGCTCCAGTTGTCTTTCTGTGAGCAAGTGTGAGGAGATCCTTAGCACAGGATCTTGCCTCTCACTTGTTCTTTGTTCTGGCATAGCCCTACACTAACATGGCTATATAACTACTTAGCTAACTAATCAGGATGCCTGGATAGTAAGGGAAAAAAAAAAAATCATTGTTGTGTCATCCTTCTCAGCATAGTTCTTCTAGTTTAGAGTTGGAGTGCAGATTCAGTGCAGTACCTACATACCTTTCTTCTGCAATGAGGTTTTGTAGTGCAGTTCGGTTAAAGCAGCTTAAGACTGAGATAAAGAAGTCTTCCTAGAGGGTACATGAAACTAACATGGAGTCTAATAAAAGGGAGCATATGCTCAGTACAATTGCCTCATACAACTGCAAGGAGCTTAATTTATGCCCGCTAAGATTTTTAGATTCCAGTAGAATGTGATAGAAAATAAATCACAAGAGATATTAAGCACCTGTAGTTGGGTTAAACATGAAGCTATGTGAATTAATAATGGACTTCATCACATAAGAAAACTAAATCTGTTTCAGGCAAATGATAAGATGCGTGTTTTTTTCAATGAAACATTGTTCAGATTCTCACACTGCTATCTGTATTGTCTTTATTATTGTTATTGGTATGCAATACTGAAGCAGCTATTGGAATACCCTTTTTGAATTTCATGGGCATTTTTCTTAGAATTCTTACCATGCTGGTCCAGTTTCTTGCTGGCCCAACCGGTGGGCTGAGACCAATGGGATGAGGT
>NW_010206624.1:0-1030 GCF_000695765.1 Mesitornis unicolor
CCCCAAGCCCCCCATAAACTCCCCATAAACCCCTAAAACCCCTCTATAGCACCCCCTAAAACCCCTATAGACCCCCCCATAGCCCCCCCAAACCCTCCCAGCACTGACCCACGTAGTGCTCGACGTCCCTGGGGGTGAAGCTGGGGGGGGGCAGGGTCATGCCCAGCCCCTCCTTGCGGGCCACCAGGATGGGGACGGTGAACGTCTTCTCCTCCAGGTACTCCACCGTCAGCTGGGCCCCGCTGGGCCGCAGCAGCACCTCCTCGGCGCTGGGGGGACGTATGGGGGCCATACAGTGAGACTTGAACCCCCCAAAATCACTACACCCCCTATAGAACCCAGAAACGCAGTTGGGAAGGTCCTGGAAGGTCTATAAAGGGGGGTTGGGAGGGGTCTACTCCATCAGCTGGGCTCCAGCACCCCCTTCTCTGTGCTATAGGAGACGTATGGGGGCCATACAGTGAGGTTTGACCCCCCCAAAATCACTACACCCCTTACAGAGCCCAGAAACGCAGTTGGGAAGGTCCTGGAAAGTCTATAAAATCGGTTTGGGAGGGGTCTCCATTGTCAGCTGGGCCTTATTGGGCTGCAGTACCAGGTCCTCCACGCTATAGAGCATGTATGGGATCCATAGGGTGAGGTTTGACCCCCCCAAAATCACTATAACCCCTACAGAGCCCAGAAACGCAGTTGGGAAGGTCCTGGAAGGTCTATAAAGGGGTTTAGGGAGGGGTCTCCTCCATCACCTGGGCTCCAGCACCCCTTTCTCTGTGCTATGGGGGACATATGGGATCCATACAGTGAGGTCCCACCCCCCCAAAATCACTACACCCCCTATAAAGGCCATAAATGCAGTTGAGAAGGTCCTGGAAGGTCTACAAAGGGGGTTTGGGAGGGATCTCCATTGTCAGCTGGGCCCCACTGGGCCATAGCACCAGGTCCTCCAAGCTATACGGGATGGGGGGGGTCCCACCCCCCCAAAATCACTCCACCCCCTACAAAGGCCATAAATGCAGTTGAGAAGGTCCTG
>NW_010206625.1:0-1338 GCF_000695765.1 Mesitornis unicolor
GGGGCAGCCGCGGTTCCCAGTGGGGGCGGGCCCGGGGTGTGCAGAGCTCCTGAGCCGGCCTCTGGGACCGGGAGGGCTCCGTGTCCCGGACACGCGTGGGTGCTTTGAGCGTCTTTCCCTGGCAGCCCTGCCCGCTCTGCTGCCTTTAGGGGTTTTTTTTTTTAAGAACCCTGGGCATTTAAAAGCCCTTAATTAATAAGGAAAATATTTCTCGTTGGGCAAACTCCGTACCTTAGCATCACAGTTCTTGGCCTGCACCGTGCCCGTGCTGAGGTTGGATGATGAGCTGGTTCCCTCCATCCTTATCGTCTGCGATTCTAGGAAATGGGAACTGTCTTTAAATTGGAGTCTGAACCGATACAAATGGAGACCAAAAAAATTACTATCCACTTCCTGTGGCTCCCCACCCAGTGATACATACATCCCGCCAAGGCGACCGCGCTTCCTGAAAAACCATCACACGGAAAGAGCTGCGTGTGGAGGTCCAGCGTGGTGGTCGGTGGCAGTGGGCAGGATGTGTCCTGCACCGTGCCCGGCGATGGGACACTGCATCCCCTCCCTGGCAGCCTCTGGGATGGCTCTGCCGGCCCAGAGCTTTCTCCATGAGCATTTGTCATCGTGGAGGTGACAAAAACCTCTCAACGGGGATGATAAAGTCTTGCCACCTTTTCACTTTAGCTGTTACAATGGAGATATTTATGAAGGGCTGTTCCTCTGTTTTCCCATATGCACTAATAAAAGCTTTCCCAAAGTTGCTCTGGGCAGAGTAAGCCAGGTTTTACAAATAAACAACGGGCCAGCGTGGCTGCTGCTGCCAAGGGAAATTGAGTAAGGACGGGCAGCAGATGACCTCCAGCCCCAAATCCTCCTGAGGGCTCAATCCCTGTCAATGTAACCCTCATTTCATCCCCCCAGAATTGGAAGCTGGAACATAATTTACAAGGTAAGGGCTTGGGAGGGCGGGGAAAGCCGGTCTGTAACAATAAAGTTTTCGCAGATTGTGTCTCCGTGTTCTTCCAGAGTAAAACAATAGGGCAATAAATGGGAAGGGTTAGTCTCGACCCGAACGGCTTGGACGAGGTTCCCAGCTGATGCAATTCAATACGGCTCTGCTGAAGTCTGTAACCTTTTAGCACAGTGAAATACACGCAGTGGGGCAGAGGTTGCTGCTTCCTCGGACTCCTAAAACCACTTCTGGAGTTTCTCTTTCCCCGAGGCTGGGGAAACCCACGCTCCCTGCCCTCTCCGTCTTGGCCAGGGCCGGGTGCCGCCGTCCCGGGGCTCTCCTTTCCTCCCAGCGCCGCTGCTCGGCTGTGGGTGTGCGGAGAGGCGGGCGGC
>NW_010206625.1:1362-2159 GCF_000695765.1 Mesitornis unicolor
AGGTCAAAAATGCACTGGTGAGGCTCTTGCGTCAGAGGCAGCCAAGCATCCCTGGGGCTCTTCCCACTGTTTGCAAGAAGTCCCTCGCTGCGGACGAGCAGCAATAGCCAAATAAGGTGCCGAAAGACACGGCTGCTTCCATCGGGATGGGGGTGATTCCTAACAAATCCTCCGGACCCCGCTTCGCCTGCCTCTACTCTGCCGAAACTGGGGAGCTTTTCCGATGAAATGACTCAACTTTGGGAAAGCAGTGATGAAGCTGAGTGGCTCCTTCCCTGTCGTGGGTTTACTCGACTTGTTTTTTGGTTTGTGACCTTTTTATTTGAGGATGGTTTAAACTGTTATGTGCAGTTGTTGAAAGCAGCTGGCTTTCCTGCCCGGCTGGAGCAGGGAAAGCCGCAGGACCAAGCGCCTGGCCTGTCTCCATAAACAGAGGCAGAGAAAGTCCCCAAATCTCCAAGTATACAAAAGCTCCATTTCCTCAAATGCTGCAGCGTGGCCGAGCGCAATGCTCTCTGACCTGGTGTTGGGCAGCCTCTGCTCAGCCCCCATCACTCCTCCGGTTCACTGGGGTCTCGATATTCTCTGTCTGCAGCTTCTTCCTTAGCAAGGGCAGTGTTTAAAAAGAAAACCCAAAAAAGCAGAAATGTAGACACCTATTTTTCCCCGAGAATTACTTGAGTCCCTTTGGAAAAATGCACTACTGGCAGTGCCCAAGGCCAGGTTGGACAGGGCTTTGAGCAGCCTGGGCTGGTGGGAGGTGTCCCTGCCCATGGGGGGGATGAGCCGCATCTCCA
>NW_010206625.1:2170-10282 GCF_000695765.1 Mesitornis unicolor
CGGTTCAAACCACCTGGGTGGTTTTCTCCATGTGTTTCTTCATCTCATTCCAGCTCTAAGTGTCTTTCGGATGTAGCCAAGGTTTGCTTTTCACAAATGACCATTTCCTATCAGAGAGAAGGTCGTGCTCCCAGCAAAGGAAGCGTGCAGGGTAACTCCGCTTCCTTGTTTATTCCCGGCCACATTCATTCTTCCCTGATTTTGTCATTTTGGAAGTGTCCACCTGATCTGGCTTTTTTATTTTTTCTGAATGTATATGCAGAGTAATGAAGCTGTCACGGTTACCTACTGTAGAAATGTGTGGCCAGCAGGACCAGGGCGTATCTTCACAGAGTTTGAGGGCCAGGAAGGACTTGTAGCTCTGTAGACTCAAGTCCTCACGTCTTCAGGATGGGATGTTGTCCTCGTTACCCCAAGGGAAGTTCAGGCAACCTGATGTGGAAATGCAGCTGGGTGCTCTGGGCAAGGAGTATCCTTACCTGTAATGAGAGCTATCAACATTGGGAGGGACATGTGGCCAGACTTCGCCCGCTGATGGCCAAGGACACAAGGGATGAAGCCATGGACCAAGATTTGAGACTACCACAACCATTCGGCTTAGTCCATCATGCCCAAAGTTTACAAAGTACATCCCTGCAGCTGGAATAAATCCTGGCTTACAGGATATGATAGCTACACTCAGATAAGAGACACAAAGAGACAACCTCCTCCCTTGGTGAGTCAAGCCAAGGTTTCATTGCCCTACAGCAACGAAATCATCTCATTTCCATGCCGTGTGTGCCTGGAGCCTGCTGGGGTTGCGCCACAGGACAAACCCCACCGCAGGGCTCTTCTCTGTCCCCTCTTCACCTCCTTTCCAGGAATTGGGGTCAATTCAGCCCTCGAAGCCTCAGGCTGAGAGGTTTGTTCCTCCAGAATCAGCTCTTCATAACAGATAACTCCGCTGGCCTTCCTAACTCGGCGTGTGTCAGGCATTGGTTTCCTGTTGACATTAATCCCTGCGCCATCGTTTATCTTTTATCCTTTTTCTCTCATACGGTTGCGTCCTTCTGATGTTTCCAGCTGCCAGGAGTGACATCCACTGAGTGCGACTCTCTCCTTGGACCAAAAAGTAGGCAATGTGCCCCAGATCATTCTCCAGTCATTCCCAAGGGTCAGGAGGTTCCTTCTGTGTCTCTCTGAAAGGTGCTAGAGCACCCTCATCATCTGTTTTAGCCTGAGGGATTTGGCAGAACACTCAAATCCATGTGATAGAGAAACTGGAGAAATACTAGGTATTGCATGGTGCCATCAGCCAGCGGTCAGTGTAACTGATTTTTCTAGAAACCAGGCTAGAAAATGCTGTGTTTTGATGTAATCCCAGAACACAATCAGTCTGTAGAGTTTTTTTGGCTACAAGTGACTTTGAGGGGTACTTTACCACACCACTGATTTGCGCTTGCCCAAGAGAAAGGGGGTAACTCCAGCCCAAAGGTTTAAAGGTCTCAGTGCCCCCTCCTCTCCCCATAATATACAACATATTAAACCACTTTCTATTGTCCATCAGATTTTTGAGCCTTCGCCACCCCCGTTCTGGCTTTTCTCCACCTCCACAAGGCCTCCTATTCATTTGCCTTTACAAACACAAAGTACAGGCTGAAAGGCTGAGTTTCCCCCATGGAGCTGGGGCTCGAAGAAAACCCAAATATCACGCCATGCTCAACCACCATCCCTGGAGCTGGTGACTCTGGGCTGGTAGGAGAAACACACGGCATCATTTATCCACTGCTTGTCAGCAAGAAGAAAACCCAAAAATCCCAAATAATTCGTCTGATGGCTCCAACACCAGAGTTGGCCAGATAGTGGAAAATGTCTGCGTGGGAGTGATTTACTGGGAAGCAGCAGGGAAAAAAGGAAAAATCTCTAAATCACATTTTCTCCTCGTTTTTTTCATAGCTGCTGTTCAGGACTTTTGGGGGCAGCCACTTGATAGGAAACATCCTGTAGATCAGCCGAGGTAGTGAAGGAAGGGAGGAGAACTGCCCCCACCACCCCATGTAACCCCGTCCCCTGTGTCTGCAGAGTGGTGGCCCCATGGCCAATGTCACTGGGTGCTACGGCATCAACCCCCCACCTGGCCCCGTGCCATGGCACCGATGCGTCCTGTTATCTCTCCAGCCCCAGCCTTCCCCTCCCCAACGGTTTGGGGGAACTGGCTCCCAGCCCATGGATTTTCCCTCTATCAGCTCAGGGAAGCTCGTTTGTTGTGCTTCGTTAGGGGGCCAAGGGCTGCGGGGGTGCAGGGCATCCCTGGGATGCGCTGGACCATTCCCATCCCTATGGATGCACCTTGGACTGGGGTTTAAATCAATCCAAGACAAAACTCAGCAAGAGCAGATCTGTGTCCTGCCCAAGCCTGTTTGACTCCATGGCATCACAAAAATCACCAAATTGTGAAATTGAGTAGCAAATCGAGCCCTGGGGGCTCTCTATCCAGTGGACATGAGGATGGGGAGGGACTGGGATGATTTTCCCACTGTGGAAACCCCAGAAACCCCAGCCTAGACCACTCATCCTCTCTGGCCAGCAGTGGGATGCTCCATGCTGGCTGCAGTGTCCTGGTCCCCAAAAAGATGCTCTGAGATGGGTTTATGCATCATCTCCCACATCCAGGGGTACAACAGCAGCAGCTTGGGGAGGCAAATGAGGAAACCCAGACACCCCCCCACAATATGGAAAGCAAACACCAGTGGGCAGCTGGGACACACTTATGGACCAAAACCCCAAAACCCCACACCTCCTTTTCCTGTGGCATCCTGAGACGGAGCCATGTGGTCCTAAGGGCCCCAAGGAGGAGATTCCCAATGCCCCTAAATTCAGACAGAAGGAAAGAGAGCCCGGCAGACATGGCCCTACAGAAACACCGCCACTTTGTTCCCATTGTCTGATCCCAAAAGCATCCAGATCCTCAGGAATAAGGGACTTGGAGCAGGCCATGCCAGCGCAGGGAGTTCCTCAAGGCTGCAAAGCCCCAGAGACCAAACAAGAATACCAGCAGCCCCATAAATCACACCCATCCTAGAAATAACACCCTCCCCAGAAATCCCACCCCTGCTGTGGGAAGTTAGGGAGGTTGGAGGAGGAGGAGGAGGGCACAGAGGACGGAGCCGGGGGGGTTTGGCCGCCTTTGCTCATGTGCTGCTGGAGAACAAAAAGCTCATAACGAGTGTTTTTATCGAAACACACATCAGAGCTCTCTTAAAAACCTGCTGTCTCTGATTACAGGCACCTGAACAAAGGCACCGATGTGATGCAGGCACCGGGGGCACTTGTGGCACGGGGGGGTATTTGGCCGTGCAGCCCTGATGGAACCGTCATGCAGGGCAACGTTGTCCGGCATGAGTCACCCAAATCTGCCCCAGACCCCGGGTCGTGGGTGCAGAGGGAGTGACCCAGCATTGTCCTCTATGACTGCTTCACTTGGGCATCCGTGGGGCTCCCACAGCCCCCCAGGCTGCTCTCCTGTCTTGTTTTTAACCAAACACAAGCCTAGACAGGACAAGAGGAAATGGTCCCAAGTTGTGCCAGGGGAGGGTTAGATTGGAAATTAGGAACAAATTATTCCCTGAAAGGGTTATCAGGCACTGGAAGGGGCTGCCCAGGGCAGTGGTGGAGTCACCATCCCTGGAGGGGTTTAAAAGACAGGAAGATGAGGTGCTGAGGGACATGGTTTAGTGGTAAGCTTGGCAGTGCCAGGTTAACGGTTGGACTCGATGATCTTAAAGGTCTTTTCCAACATAAATGGTTCTATAATTCTATATCCTGGCTTCTCTCACTGGGTTTGGGATGGAAACTGCAGCAATTTTCTCCTCATTTTACAGACTGAGATGCTGAGGCTGGAGGCATGGCAGTGACTGACAACCTCTGAGGGTGCAGCTCACTGCTGGACCCTGTTCTGAGCTGAATAAAGGTATTTGGGGGACATCAAGCAGGAAAAAGAATGGATCTATTAAAGCAAGAGGGAGTCAATACTGTTTATTGCCCCTCAGGCACCAGAGATGCCCTGTGGAGCTGCAGTGGCCAAGCACATTTGGGAGCCTGTTGCACTGGGGGAGGCTGGAGATGGATGCTGCCCAGACAGCGGGATGGTTTTGTGCTTTTTCAGCTTCAGTCTTCACCAGAAAGGTTGGAGACAAGCAGGATGGTAATGCAGTTAGTGCTGGAAAAATAGAGCCAGAGCAGAGCAAGGTGGTTTAATAAGAGAGATGTTATTGAATCAGCTGGGCAGGATCAACTTCATCTCTGAGCAGAGCGGTCTGAGCAATGGGAAGCTCCTAGAGGGAGGAGAGGTGGGCAGGAATGTAGGGAGATACTGGGAACTCCCAAAACCCCACTGAAGGTGGGGTATGCCCTGCACCTACAGCTTCTGGTACAGCCCTGTGTCCCCTGCAAATTGGGGACAGACGGGCTTGATGGGGTCCCAGTTCATCAGCAGTTTGTGGTGAGATGGGGATGGTGACCCATGAGGAAAGGTTAAAAGAATTTGGGTTGTTTACCCTAGAGAAAGAAAAGCAGTGATAACATCTTCAGGTAGATAAAGAGAGTTTATCCATAGAGGGAGGGATGGAGAAGGGAGGAAATTCTCTGTTCTCCATTTCTACAATGGATGGGCAAAAAGCAATGGACAAATTGGGGAGGTTGTTTAGGTTTACCAGAGTGAAGGGCTGCAGAGGGAGGGGAATCACCATCATCAGAGGTTTTTAAAGCTGAGCCAGAAAACACACATCCTGGATGGTCTGTGTGCCTGCTCTGTGCCAGTGGGGCTCTCCCACCTTCTCTGCCCAGTAAAAAACAGGAGGATGCGGGAGCTGCTGCCTGATCTAAAGAGCAAAAGCTTCATTCTCTGCAAGGATGGGCTTGACATTAGTGCCATGCACAGGTTCAGCCCTGGTAGACCTCTGTGCTCCACCCCTTGCCTTGTGGCTACAGGCCTTGCTAAAAAGTCTGTCCCTGTCTTTTTTCCCAGCTTTTCACCCACCAGTACCCCCAAGCCCTTCTCTACAGGGCTGCTCTCAACGCCTTCATTCCCCAGCCTGTACTGGTACTGATGGCATTGGCAACCATGGCACAAGGTTGGTTGCATCTTGGCCCTGCTGGTCCCTAGGGAATGGAGAGGTCAAGATGAGGTTGTGTTGGATGTTTTGCAGCCCAGTTAAAGCTGCAGCACTCAGTGCAAAGAGTCAAGTCCAGTCACCAAGACAAGAAACTGTAGAAAGTAGCTGGGGCTTGGAAAAGAATTTAAAAACCCCAAAACAGCCAGAAAATGACCCGCTGCATTGAGCTGACTGTAAGCAGCGGTTGTTTAAACATGGCAGGGTATCAGAGAGCTGGAGGAGCTGGATGTGTGTGTGAGAGGAAGGTAGCTGGAGGTGGGTGCCAATATTTTCTGGCAGTGTTGGGTTAGAAATATCCTTCACCTCTGAAGATTACGATGTGAAGGAACGCACCGTGAGTCGCTGCTGCACACGGCCATGAGAGGGTGGATGAGAAGCCAAGCCCCACGGCAGCATTGATAGAGAACAGCCTGGAGACATGGGGAAGAGGAGAAAATCAGGTCAATGCTCTCAAGTGGCTTAACAGGGTGTTAGGAAGCTTTTGGGAAGGAGTTTGGCTCAGGAGGAGACAGTTTGGGTTAGAAGGGACCTTTAAAGGCCATCTGGTCCAATCCCCCTGTCATTATCAGGGACATCTTCAACCAGACCAGGTTGCTCAGAGCCCTGTCCAACCTGTCCTTGAATGTTTCCAGGGATGAGACAGGGTGGTTGTAGGGCAGAGAGGTTCTCCTCCCCCTCTACTCTGCCCTGGTGAGACCGCATCTGGAATATTGTGTCCAGTTCTGGGCCCCTCAGTTCAAGAAGGACAGGAACTGCTGGAGAGAGTCCAGTGTAGGGCTACAAAGATGATCAAGGGAGTGGAGCATCTCCCTTATGAGGAGCGGCTGAGGGAGCTGGGGCTCTTTAGTTTGCAGAAGAGGAGACTGAGGGGAGACCTCATTCATGGTTATAAATATTTAAAGGGTGAGTGTCACGAGGATGGAGCCAGGCTCTTCTCGGTGACAAACAATGATAGGACAAGGGGTAACGGACACAAACTGGAACACAGGAGGTTCCACTGAAATTGGAGAAGAAACTTCTTCTCAGTGAGGGTGACAGAGCCCTGGCCCAGGCTGCCCAGAGAGGTTGTGGAGTCTCCTTCTCTGCAGACATTCAAAACCCGCCTGGACGCCTTCCTGTGCAACCTCATCTGGGTGTTCCTGCTCCGGCAGGGGGGTTGGACTGGATGAGCTTTTGAGGTCCCTTCCAATCCCTAACGTTCTGTGGTTCTGTGATCTACCACCAATCTGGGCAACCTGGTCCAGAGTCTCATTATCCTCACCGCAAAAAAATTATTCCTTATATCTAGTCTGTATCTCTCCTCTTTTAGTTTAAAACCACTCCCCCTTGTCCTATCAAGAGGGGGTGGTGGTTGTTCCCCATGATGGATATCGTGGTTTCAGCTGGGGCTGCTGCTCCAAGGATGGCACAAACACAGCGAGAGCCCAGGGAAGCGTGAACCGAACCGATGAGCGGCAGAGAGGTTTGGTGCCACCTTGCAGGGGTTGGGCAGGGGCACTGGGCAGGTTTGTGATCCCAACTCATTGGCCTAGGAAGAGATGAACAGGGCCAGAGTGTGCAGGGGTTTGCCACAAGCCCCTCTACGGAGAGGTGCCATGCTCACGTGCCACGAAGGAGCACAGGAGAGCATTTACCACCTCATTTGCCTCCCCAAAGCTCTCTGCTTTTGGGAAACCCCATCTCCAGCCAACACCCCAAATCCTGACACATCTGCCCAGCGCTGGCCAGATGTGCAGATGGGGAAGAGCAAGTCCCGAACCCTTCTCCTAGACCAGGGACAGGAGGCAGGGGAGGTGATACCGGAAAACATCTCAGCTGCATGCTTGAACGCACAGCTGGCAAAAAGATATTCCCAAGACCTCACTCGTTTTCCCGACGACACAGAAACATGGAAATGGAGAGGAGGAGAGATCTATTTTGGCTGCCTGATCTGCTTTTCCTCCCCAGGGGGCTTTAACCAAGGTCCTGAGAAGCCGCTGCCGTTTATACTGAGCCTGCAGCCTCCACTCTTTGTTGTCCTCAGTTTTAAATAACACCAACGTTGGGCTCCATCAGTTCCTATGGGAGATTTCTTTCTTTCTTTCTTTTTTTTTTTCAAAGGCAGATTGTGCTACCAGAGTATTTTTTCCAAAGTCCCAGGCTTTGCTTACATCTCTCCAGTGTGTTTTGGGTACCGGAGCTGCTGCCAGCTGAGCTAGGATGGGTTATTCCAAAATCTGTTCCTTGCAAGGAAACACCTCTGCCTCCCCCTCCATCTCCTGAGTGACAACACTGGACAATGACAGCGCCAGGCCAGGAAAAAACAGCGATAGCAGCATTGGAAAGAGGAAAAAAAACATTAAAACCACAGCAAAAATGCCAAAGTTCCATTAAATTGCATGGAAATCGAGTACCATCTTGCAGGAGTTATGCCTGGATGTCAAAGGAGAGGTTACCACGTGGATAACCAGCCTGCAGAGGTTGGTTAAGTGTTATAAACAAACGTTATAAGTGATGTACCCTTCCTGGAAGGGATGTCTTGGTTAACTTTTGGCTCTCCTGCATCCCCAAAGATCAAATGGATTGGGAATGTCCTATGACACAGGGATATTTTGGGGTAAAAAAGAAAAGAGAGCGATGCTGCTCTGCTGGCGAGCTGCTCCAGAGCCCATGGGTGACATTTCCAGTGGGGCAACACTGCTACGTGCTACGCTGTCATGTCCCAGCGAATACAAGGAAGACACGGGCTCGTGTCCAAGTGCTTGGGCTTTGGGCCAACCCCTTAACCCTTGGCATCTCAGATCCTTGAGCTGGAAAAGAGACGAGCGTTTTCTTCCCGGCCTCTCTGGCATCTCCTGGGCTGCAAGGACGTTAGAAGGTGGGGATGGGGTGTGCACAGCGGTGGGGCACGATGGATGCCGATTTTCAGAAACGCTGTCCCATGCTCGCAGGTGCAAGCTGGTTTTTCTGCAAGGTCAGG
>NW_010206626.1:0-63352 GCF_000695765.1 Mesitornis unicolor
TGTGTATGTTCTTGCAGAGTCTGGATCAGCGCTGCTCCCTGACCCCGCTCTGCACCCTGCCTGTGCTGCCACCTTGTTACTGTTCAAGCCACTTTGTGGGTGCCAGCGCTTGGCTGGGGCATCTCTTGCCCTCCTTGGGGTTGTGGGCTGGGGTTTGGGGTTGTTTTGGGTGTGTCAGGTTGTACACACTAGCCAACTTCCCCGTTCTCTGTGCCCCTGTGACAGTTTTGTGGCTTTTATTGTGGCGCTGCAAGGAGCCAGGGGAATCCCAGGCTTGGGAGGAAGAGGTGCCAACGTTTAATTGCACTTGGAGAATTTGGATGAAAATGCATGCAAAAAGAAACAAATTTTAAAAGAGGCTGTCCTGCTAGCACTAGGCCCAGACTTTAAATTTTTGGGTGTTCTCATGCTGTGGGACACTTGACTTGTGTAGCAGACTGGAAGCAGCCATGCATGGCCAGGGTTTCCTCAGTGGAGGTTAAAGGTGGTGGGGTCAGAAACGCTGCAGAGATGGGGAGGGTCCAGTGCCCCAATCCTGGACGTGTTGAGGTTGGGGGTGGCTTGTTATTTGGGGTGTGTGGATGGGGTTTTGCCTGGTGCAAACCTCTTTGTGGTTTGTTGAAACAATTTGGGAACTTGATGGTCAGAGAAAAATAACCACGACCTTGACATTGCCAGGTGCAAGTTTTGCTGGGGAGTGTAGGCAGGAGGGCTGCCTTCCTGCTTGGGTTTTTTTCAGAGAAGCTGGAACAGCTGCACCTCTCTGGTTAGTTGGGAAAGTGTAGGAAATCAAAATAAAACAAAGAAAGAGCTGAAGCGCAAGCAAGCGGTGAATTCATGTGGCAGAGGGGTGGGGGGGAGTGGTGCATAAGGCTGGATTTACTGGTGTTCTGGAAGATTGCTGTGGCTTTTCCGCTTTAGGCAATAGGTGTTCTGAGAGGGGAATCAGAAATTATCAGATCTTAGTGAATGGGCATGAATATTTATTTTTTAATTATTTGAGTACTCTTGAATTATGGAGTGTGTGGCAGTAGGGGCTTTTCCATTTGGATTGCAGAGCTCGGGCAGTGTTATTAGTCCTTTCCCCATAATAAAATGATTCAGTTGATCTAAAGTATTATGTGATTGGTTTTGTTTGCATGACTTAGGTGCTGGAGTGTAGTTGAAACCCCTGTGCTTGCTTTTTTGTGTTGTGAGATCTGGGGAGTGAGTGTCTGTGGGGACCAGTGCGTGTGTAGATGATTGACTGACATTTGGCCAGTGTGGATGTGGTAGGATCAGCTGTCTTTTTTTTTTTTATGTGAAGATGAAGACTAAGAACCAGAAATATTCCAGTTCCATCAAAATTAATTATTTTTCTATTGCTACCCACGTTGGTATGGTCTTTCAACCAAATGACCCCTCATGAAGGAGGATGACACAGTGCAAACCTCAGTTTAAGTGAATGCAGACTGAATCTTTTCTTTGCATGCGTGAGATTTGCTCCAGCTGCAAACTAGATTAGTTTTTGTTCTTAATGGAGAGGAAATCAGTGGTAGAGGATTTAAGCATCTCTCCGATTTCTTCCGTGAAACTTGACTCTGCTACTAAGTGTGATGATCAAGGTCACTTCGTGCCTTTTTTTAGGTTGTAGAAGGCCTGTCTGGTCCGTGTTTGAGAACAGTAGATTTGCTGTTCTGCAAGCTAACTAGGCCTACATTTGCTTTCTTTTGGCATAAAACAAGGACTTCCTGCCCTGAAGCCATTAAGTCAGGAATTTTTGTGATGATGCAAAAAAATACCGTGTTGGAATGTGGCGTTTATCGTAGCAGCCGCACAGAGCTGGGGAGTGAGAGACAGGAAAGCCTTTTCTGGGGGGATTAAGGGAAGCAAGAGAGTTCAACAGGTCATCCAGAACAGTATTTTTGTCAGTATTCTGCTTCTGCTCTGGTGCTGAATGGTGTAAATGACATACGCAAGAAGTCAGGAGAGTGTGTGTCATATTTTCTGTGTTGGTGTGAGCCTGTGTTAGTAACATGGTGCTGATGTCAACATACACAGCAGGTATCTTATGCCCGTTCCTCCTCATAATGAGGAACACACCTTTGTTTCAGTCAGAGAGGAGATAAGACATTCACTGAGTTCAAAACTGTAGAAAAGGAGAGCTGCTTTTCCTTCTTGCTGTGGGAAGGGAGTTGGAGTTTGTTGGTAACTGAGCCTTTTCTGGGAATTTTGGTTTTATAGGATCTTCTGTCTTTGCCATCATGAGGGTTCAAGTCCACATCAACCTATTTCCGATGGGCTCTTGGGCAGGGAGCTAGATCTCTGTTGCAAAATCCATAGTTACCGACAGCAAGAATGTTTCAGAAGTAGGAAACAAGCTTGGCTTTCTGTGGGCAAAGGACAAGGAAAGCACAGCACGATTGCCAGCAACTGAAAGACAAGATTAGCTTGTTTTATTGCTCAAACAAGTTACCTTGTTTTATGATAAATGCACTTGTTTGCCTTATATAGATTAGGATAAATTGAATTAGTGTTGTTTAGTTTCTGCTTGGAGATAGGGTTTTTCCTGTGGTGTTGATCCTGCAATCATGTGGTTTCTATATGCAGTGGTTCCAGTGCTGCCTCTGAAAACTCCTGAGTTTAGAGAACTGAGATTTTGAAGTTTTTATCTCTCATAATGCAGTGGCCACCAGATAGTGAATTCTCAATGTGGTATTTTTGTTTAAGTTCAAGTGAAGTGTGCCAACTTTGTATCAGATACGCATGCACACAGCTCTAGCCTATGAAAATCCACTTGGGATCTTGTGTTTGCAATAAGTGTGTCCTGAGATTGCTCTTGTTTATGCTTCCCCCACTAAATTGCTTAAAACCTTAAGGGAGCAAGGAACTTTGCAAGCAGAATTATCACTGATGTATAAAGTGTGAGAGCACTTTTTCGCTTGGGTAAATAGATGATACTTCTGCAAACTTCAGATTATTAATCCTCAGAACCCAGAGCTGGGTGTCTTAAATAATTCAGATGTGTAAGTTGGCCTCAGCTGAACCTACAGTCAAAGCATGTAACTTGATCTTAAAAAACTCCTAGATTTTGTCCTTTGCCAAACTCTCTATCTAATGTTAGCATTGCTTGGTAAAGGCTGTGGAGGCTAAGGTTTGGCTTATAGCATGGATAAAGGGAGTATAGCTCTTATTTAAGTACTGCTTATAAGGGAGTATAACTTTTATTTCAGTACTACTTCAGTAAGCAGTTGGGGTGATAAGAGTGTCATCCCAAATCTTTCCTGTAGCTCCTTGCTCTGTTGGGCTGCTGCTGCCTGTGGTCCTGGCTGAGCGTAAAGCATTCTGGTGTGGACAGCATCGAAGCCAGATCCTGGCTGTTGTAGCAGGACTGATCTCAAACCAGTGGATGCTGCTTGCAGGTTGGAGAAAGGAGAGAGAGCAGAGGTGAACGGCACGTGAAGACTGCTCTGTGCTGTATGGAAACCATCTCCAGCAGGACTGTCCGACTGAACTCAAGCTGTGATTCACGCTCTTTGTGAAGTGTAACTTCTGATTAATAAATTTTATTAGTCTTTGAAAGTTGCCTTGTAAAAATAATACATTATTTTGATTTCTCACCAGGCTTATAGAATGAGTAAACTATTGTTCACCCACAGAAAAACAGAGTAGAGTTGAGGAATACTTTCCTCCAAGGGTGTGTGTAAAAGCTTGGTGTTTTCATTTGATTTTTTTCTACTGAAATTCAGTTCAGTTCAGATCTTCAGTGTAAGGCACACCTTACCTGGGATCACTGGCCACAGGCAGAACTGCCGCTGACTCCAGGAAAGGTGATGTGTATCAGCTCTTGGCTTGAGGATTGAAGGCAGCTTTGTCATTAGAAAGAAAAATGCCAGCTGCCTCCACTGACCTGCCTGGTATTATTCATTATATGCTCCATGAAAGGGCTTTGGTAGCTTTTTTTCACAAAGCTAAGCTTTTACTGGTATTTACATATTCACTTCCTTAATTGTGCTGAGTAACTCTGACCCCAACGAACTCATCTTCCTTGAGGCACGACACCCTCACATTCATGCCATTTCTTGTGGTGCTGCATCACAGCACATACAGTAGCTAGCTCTCCCCATCTTCCTGCATGCAGTCATCCACTCTCATTTTGTTGTTGTGCTCTGAATTATTTTCAGTTTATCCTGAGATGCCAAGAGCCAACACCAAGCAGTAAATTTCAGCTTTCACATAAAACTTCAAATTGCTCTTGTCTCTAATGATTCCAGATTCCTTAACAAACCTAGGGGGAGAGCTCAAGAAAATGTGAAAGAGCATTAGTTTTTATAGCTTGGCTCCAGATGCACATAATACTGCTTAGAGTGGGTCTTTGTTTTGGGAGTTCAATTTAAGAAATCTGACCTTTTAGGATAGGAGACACGTACACTTCCAGCTGATACCGAGCTCTGGAAATAGGGTTCTCTGTTTCCAGAGATAGAGGAAGTAATTGAAAACCTCACACTTAGATAAACATTTGGTTCTAAACCACTTTTGTTTATCATTTCTTCCCCTTCTTTTTAGCCTATGGGTATAGTCCAAGTTCTGATTGTATGAAGTTAGAAGTTTGGCTTTTGTGGAGGGCGACCTAGACAGCTGAGGTTTCAGTTGTCTTCAGGGCAGTGGTCTGCCCAGTATTACTGACCATAGCTGCTCACAGGTGATAACATAGGTGTTAGTTTGGATGGATGACTGAGTCTCACCCAGTTCTGGCTACACTTGTCACCCAGGATGCTTCAGGGACTGGTTAATTCATTCTCTTTGGATTTTGCATAATTATGTTTGTGTGTTTTGACCTTCTTTCTGGCATCTCTCCTGTTTTCCTTCACGCGGCAGGAAAAGACAAAAGTCTTGCTTTTGTCCTTCCTTTTCGGAATTGAGTAACGTGCCCGTAGCAGCAAAGTTTGATGAGGCTGCAGGAATGGAAATCGGTGTCCCCTCTTTCCCCTGTAGGTGTTAGAACAATGCTGCAAAGCCAACACGGTGCAGTGTTCCCTGCCAGGTATGCTGCAGTACCGGTGCCTCTGCATTCAGTCCTGCACCGAAATGAGTAAGTGATCGCAGAGAATGGCTGGGGAGAACAGAAGCAAAAGGTGTGGCAGAATGATGGTGAAGAAATACCACTATGTGGTATCTGTATGTGTTTACATAAATTTGTTGCATTGACTCAGTCTGGCCTGATAACCCCCTGATGGGTCAGAGAGAGAAGCTGCTGTTTTTCCTGGGGCTGGGAAGTATAAACAGAGCAGGAAAGCTCCCGGGAGCTTTGAATGACTCAAATTAGTGTGTCTGAGCAGTGGCCTGGATTATTGAACTTTTGCCTCCATCACTCACCATGATCCCTCTCTGCCTTTCGTCCTTTCACTGAGTCTCCTTCAGAGACTGCTCGTATGTTGTGCTTCCTGTGCCTTGGCTGATCGCTGGCATAAAGTAATTTGCAAACAAACCCAGTTGCCGTGTGATGGCAGGATGCTTTTTCATTGCTGCTAGCACTGCACTAACAGTTGTGATTGAAATAAGGGTGGATTTTATGGGACCTCTGTGAGAAAAATCATTTGGGAGAGGTTCACTGTGTTAAAGCTGGTTCCAGGTGTGCTTGATTCACTTGAACCTTTGGTGTCCCGCTAACAAATGCTTTAAAAAGTGATACCCTTGTGCTAAATCTGTTAACTTCATTATCTTCACAGGCTTTTGATGTTGATTCCTGAACTCATCACAGTAAAATTGCAACATGGGCATTTCTAGAAGCTGCTCTCTTGGTGAGAGGATAATAGCTCAGAGGAGAGACTCTTATCTCCCTTGCTGCTGTCCCTCATGAATACAGACTGGATTTGTATCCTGTTGGATCGTTTCATTTCAGAGTTTAGGCTGCAAAATGTGTTTCAGTGCCTGGCATTGCCCTTCCAAAAGTAGTGGGTGTTAGGAAGCTGTATGGAAAAAACAGGCAGCAGTTTTGGGTGCAGATTCGTTTATGTCAAGATAACCCTTAAACTGTATTACTTCTGTTCATTGTATGAGAACAAAAGAGGGAAGTTTCAATTTTGGTCAGTGTGAGATACTCCTTTGCTAAGTGCTTTTCCTGCCTAGAAACCTGGTAGTGTCTGACAGCATGAAACACACGGCCGTGTGAACTGGACATGGTCAGGCAATCAGTTGTTAAGAACTGGTGGTAAGATTTAGTGTGGGTGCCCAATAGTTGAGTTTGCAAGCACTGTGGGATCTTGAAAATGAGTGTTTAGTTTGCTTGTGACATGGAGATTTCCATAGCCTTAATTCCTTGAGAAAGTTTTTTATAAAGACTTATGTTGAAGCTCAGGAAATTAATAACCATAAAGTATGACATAATTCTGGTGGAAAGCAAGCAATAATAAAAACCTGGGTGTCTGACCTTTGTGTCTTTTAGAAATGCAAGTGGAACTGGCATCTCTTAATTGCAGCTTGTTTTCCAGGTCATCACTTTGAATCCTTGAGTATGTAATTCTCCCAGATCATTTGGCTTTGTGGATGTCTGTCATCATCTACATGTCTTCAAATGTTTTTTTCTTTTTCTTCAGGCTTGGCAGTTTGGAACAAATGCTGTCTGGAGTATGAGCTGTGTAACATTAAAGTTTGAATTATGTCCAAATTTTAACTGTGTTATCAAGAAATGTCAAGTTTGCTCAGTGATAGCTGCATCCAGTCTTCCTGAAGCGTAATGGTAGAAGTGGGCAGATCTTTCAGTCTGTGGAAACTTCTGGAGAAATACTGAATGCTTTGTAGGCACAGACCACTTAAATATCGTTTAAATCTGTTTCTGTAGTGGACAATATCGGATCTTCTGGGTACTGCAGGTACTCATTCTAAGTTTCACACAGGAGTGCAGTATGTATTAGGACCTTAACCAGTGTCCGTGAAGTTGTCTCACTTCTGTGGCTGAGACCTTAAGCTACTACTCACTTTTATTGTGCTTTGCGTTTTATTGTCTTTTTATGTATATGTATATGTCTTTCCCCAGCAAGGTCAATTTTTACTGTTAATGACTCTATGCCTCTAAGACGAGCTGTGGAATTATGCGCTATATTTTGTCCTGCTTGGGCACCAACAGTATAAATAGGCTTAGTAAATCCCTCTTCAGAGTTGTGGTAGATCTCAAAAGGTTCAGCTTTAACTTTGTATCTCAGGTGAAATCTGAATGCTCAGTTCCAGAAATGGCAATATTCCCAGGAGAGTTTATGGGGAGAGAAGAAAACTGAGCAAGCCTGAGGCTTGTGTTCATGGAAGTGTCTTTTTGCTGCTTTTATTTTTCCCCTGCTCTTTGCTTGCCTGCAAATGTGAAGCTTCTGTAATTGAAGATGTATCCCTGTTGCACTGCCCATGATTTGTCAGCCACGCACTATTTTTAGCTGGTTGTTTAGGATAACCTTCCCATGGCTGCTGACTCAGTGTCAGTGAGTACCAGCTGGTTAGTGCAGCTTCTGACAGAACCTTGCTGTGATTTTTTTTTTTTAATTTGTTTCCTTTTACAAAAATGCATTTCTATTAGTATAACAATTCTGTTCTGAAAAATATATGCTGTCCTAGTTAACAATTGCCTATCATAGTAATTTTAATGCATATCTAATAAGGAAGAGTTGGGTTCTGCAAGGGAAGACAGTTGCTCCTTCCCCCTCAAAAAAAAACCCCAAAACCCTGAACCAAAAAATCCAACCAAACAGAAACCTCAACAAAATGTATTGACTCAGAACATACTTTTAACCAGCCTCCAAAGTGATGGAGGCAGAGTGCTTTGTATGTTGGCTAATCGATTGCTCAGCCTTTGATTGATGGGATGCGATTTGGTTGAGCATCAGCCGCAGTTGTAAGCTGGAGGACCATGGCTGAAATGAATCATGTGCAGCAGCAGGTTCTCCAGACTGAATTAGAGGCTTGTATTGACTGTGGAGCTGTGCATTATTTAAAGGACTGGTTCTGTGCCATTGAGTGTCTGAAGCAATTAACTGCTCCTCTCTGCTGAACAATCACCTCCTTTTTTGGTGAGTTCCTCCATATCAGTAGTGACTTTTAGGATAGTGTCTTTATTTTGGTGGCAAGACAAATAAAAATCAGTCTTGCTCTTTCCTTTTTTTTAAATTCTCATTCTTGTGATCCCCCCTCCCCCTTCATATAAGATAAAGAAGTATTGAGAATACTTTGGCACTTAGAATGTTTTTATATTCTTCTAGAAAATAATGGGAGAGCTTTGGAACAGTGTGAAAAAGGATTTATGTTTTATTTGTTTTCTAGCCACCTCCCAGGTTCAGCAATCTATAGACCAGGTTGGGCTGGATGCCATGGTATTGCTTGTATAAAACAAAAAAACCCAAACCAACCAACCCAAACAAAAAACAACCAACAAAAACCCCCAAAACATACTAACATACTGTTAGCCTGTGGCTTTAGGGCTTTCTAACCTTTGAGTTGAGCTTGGCTTCAGCAGTGGCCTAAGGAATCAGTCCCTGGCTGGTGAGGAGCAGGCATTCCTCCGTCGTGATTTCAGTTCAAGCTCAGGCTGGGCTCCTGCAGCACTGTGCTGGTTGGCAGGGCCGCATGGCAGGGGACAGCACAAGTGATGCCCCTCTGCAAAAACACGTAGAAGCCACGTGGCCCGCATTGTCTTGTCCAAGTGTTTTTGCCAGGGATGTTTTGCTGGTGCAGTGTGGGAGCTTTGGTGTCTCGCTCCATTGCTTCTGGCCAGGGAAGCTTGTTGCAGCTCAGTAATGAAAGCTGCTTTCCTCCAGTGACGTTGCTGCCTCATTTCTTCTTAAGTTAATGAGCTTGTAGTTTTTAATTAGACATAAGTAACGGCTGTCGTGCCGTGTTTGTTTGTCTTTTCATAGCAGCGTGGTACTTTCAAAAGAAGAAAACAAAAGGGGTAATTCACTTCTGAAGTGGGTTGGCAGGATGGGCAGAAGTGATACGCACGCCTATTGGTTTTGGTCTAGCCTGGTGTTTTGGTGATTCTCTTGGAAGGTATCCAGAAGTGCGAATCATTAATTAAAGATTACTTCTTATGTGGGCAGCATGAGAGTTTCAAGAGCTTTTGAGAACTGCTTCATTGAAATATGGTGCTCAGAAATCAATACATCCTCTGTCGCCTCCTTCCCTTGATTTTTAGGAGTATCTTTGCCCGTTGGTTTTCAAGACAGTTTGGCTAGCCCTTCCCACAAGGGAGGAAGACATGTAAGGCAAGACAGTTGGGTTAGCTTTTGGAAAGAAGGAAGAGGTGGGTTGAGGAGTGATGGAAGGAATTGAGGGGTTGTAGACTGAAAAGGTGGATTTGGAAGAGAGGGCGAGTCAGTGATTCTATGTTAGCAAAACTGCTGAAGGTGATATCTGGCATCTCGGGGACATACTGCTGTGGTCCAGCTGACAGCTGAAAAGACACGTAGCTGCCAGCAAGCAGGGGTTGTGGTGTACAACATCCAGGCCTGTCTACAAATCTTACCACTTCTGTGTGTTTAATTTTCCTGGGGGCACTGAGAATCTTTGGGGCCTTATTTGCAGTGAGTCCTGAACGAGATGGGTGGTGGAACTGCAGGGAGAGAAGCAATTGAGAAATGCAGTTTTGTTTTTCAGGCTGGCAGCCTCGATGGTTTCTTCTCTGTGGTGGCATCCTGTCCTATTATGACTCTCAGGAAGATGCCTGGAAGGGTTGTAAGGGAAGCATCCAAATGGCCGTGTGTGAAATCCAAGGTAACTAAGCTACAGTAACACTCAGCTGCACAGTTTGTCCAATAATGTTGCATTTAAGATGAGATCAGGTCACAAGAGCTATTTGGTGTCTTGATTTCTTTGATATGTATTTGTAGTAACTCAGCAGCTTGATCTGTATGCCAGTTTTTATTCTATAGTATTTTGAAAATGTTAAGAGAGCTGTAAGTCTCAAATTGAATGGGTATTCTACATGCTGGTGGGCCACTTTTTCATGAGCTGTGGTGGAAGATCACACAGCTTCAACTGACTCTTCATAGGCACAAAGCTAAGGCTAGAAATATAAATAATAAACTTCAGTACTAGGTCTGCTCACTCATTGTGGATTTCTTGCCACATCTTTGAGGTTCAGTTATAGGCAGGAAACCTGAAAGAGGGGCTTGCTAGAAGAGGATGCCCTTTCCATAAAGACTTCCAGATGATACTAAACTGATCACAGAATTGCCTTTTATAGCTTTTTGTCCCGCAGCTGTACACATGTCCTGTCTATTCCCTAACTCAGAAGAGGTGTCATAAGATGGCAACAGGGGAAGTCTGGGGCTGGAAATTCTTCCTCTCTCATTACTGTTTGACCTGCCACCTAATGTATCTGTTGGGATATTTGGTTGGCCCAGGATTGGCTGAGGGAGTGGTCTGAAATCAGTATTTCTTCCAGTTCATCCTGCAGATAACACACGAATGGACCTAATCATCCCAGGGGAACAATACTTCTACCTGAAGGCGAGAAATGCAGTTGAAAGGCAGAAGTGGCTGGTTGCGCTAGGAACGGCCAAAGCTTGTCTGACTGACAGCAGGACACAGAAGGAAAAAGGTAAGAACACTCTTTTGCTGGCACATACTGTTTCCTTTTTATTTCCTCATTCTTACCCTAGTAGATGTACACACAAAGATGAAAAAATCCATACCTGATCTCTTGTGTCCAACCTGTGCTTCAGCTCTTTGGTGCTGCTAAAAGCCAAGCCATGTGGGAACTCCAGCTAGAAATCTCAGGTGTTAACTCTCAGTGCAGGGATTTGAAAACCTTGGCTTTTCCTCAAAATACGGTGCGTATAAATAATCTGAAAACTATGTGCTGATGGGTTCTGTAAGTGCAAGGAGTGAGCAGCTCCTGGCTGCGGGTCACTGAGATGCAGATTGTGCATGATAGTAAGACCCCCACCTTGTGCAGCCATCTCAGTATGATGATGCAGCCTCTCATACCAGTGGCTCTTGAGCTTTGGAGTTCCTCAGACCCTTTCCTTCCATGTTCTAACTGGGCTGTCTTGTGCACTTCAAGAATCCCTTGGCAATTAAAATAAATGTTTGCAATTGGATTTAAGTGTGCATGCTAGTATTCACAAAGTGAAATCCAGTCATGGTCAGGCTATGAAAATTAATTCACTTGCCTCTCTACTTTCACCCCAATGAAAACCCGTCTTGCTTACAAGCATCGTGTTAGTCATGACTCTGTGCAAGACCTCATGCCTTAACCTTGCATAACCTCAGCACAGTGACTATGCAAAAGATGGAAAAACAGCAAACTATTGTTAATATATCAGTGATCCAGAGCAAATGCAGTGAGGGCAGGCATTTCTTTTCCCTGAGGTGAAGAATTGCTAATCTCTTTGCCTTATGTGCATCTTCCCCAAGCTTTGCATCTACTGGTTCAAACTGAGTCAGAGCTGAGCAGAAGATGCTACTGTAGGGTCCTACACAGAGTGGGGTCTGATGTGCAGTACCTAGAAGCAGAACAAAGTTGTATCTGTAAACTGATGTACAGTAGCACAGGGTGAAAAGCTACTGATGTATTTGCAGAACTAAACTATGTTAGTCTTACTATCGGACAAACAAATTTATTTTGTAATTCTAGGACTCTAATGTCAAAAGATTACTTCTGAAAAATCTGATTGACTTTTAGTCATATCTGGATTAGTCTGCTCCATTCTGCACTCTTCAGTACAAGAAACATATGGACATACTGGAGGCAGTCCAGCAAAGTGCCACTAAGACGATTAAGGGAAATATCTGATGGAAGAGCATAAAGAGATGGAGCCAGACTCCTCTCAGTGAATGGACAACAGGAAATGGGCATAAATTTAAATACAGGCAACTCTGTTGAGAGATAAGCAAAACCGTTTATGTTGTGATGATGAGGGAGCACTGAAGCAGGTTGCCCAGAGAGATTGTGGAATCTCCGTCCTTGGAAACGTTCAAAACCTGACTTGACACAGCCCTGAGCAACATGCTCTGGCTGACCCTGCTTTGAACAGGGAAGAACTAGCTGGTCTCCAGAGGTCCCTTGCAAACTCAACTATTCCATGATTCAAGGATATATATTAAATAAATCCTTTTGTGTTGGACAGGATGTGCCTTTTCTTTCTGATGTTTTCTATGCAGAACCCTGATCCTTCAGTTCACAATGTAGATGTTTCCACCTTGAAATACTTAGTGAAAACAAAAAATACGCTATGTGGGGGTTTCATCCTACTTAAAAGGTCTGTTAAGGTCAAGCATTGTGTACTTGTTTTTTCTCTGTGTCCTAAGTCTAGGAACATACTGTTCTTTTCAATGAATGCAAATAATAAAACGGTATTTTACCTGTCATAAGCATAATTTATAGCCAATCCAGCTCATCTTTTTGTGTTGATAGAAAATGTTTTGAAATAAGGAAGTGTTGATTGAATTAGATTGGATAATACCATTTCAGCAACTTCCCAAAATCATGTACTGCAAGATGGATACAATAAATTTAATTCTTCTTTTGTTTCACTTTTAGAATTCACTGAAAACACAGAAGCCTTGAAGACTAAAATGTCTGAACTTAGACTGTACTGTAACCTCCTTGTTCAACAAGTGCATAAAACAAAGGAAGCCAGCATTTCTGGTATATCAGAACCAGAGGTACAGCTCTATTTTGAGTATAGACCACATCTGTAAAGTCTTGAGCACTGTGAACTCTTCTGGTTAGCCAGTGTGGTATTGGTTCACAGTTACTGAATATTGCACCCTCCCTATGCAGAGAACCTGTGGGAAGTTATGTACCCGCACAACAGTTCTTGTTTAAATGGAATGATACTCTATTGTTGCAAAGAACTTTTCCTGTGCTGGGATAGCAAGTAGTGAGATGAGATATGATATCTGTGATCTAGATAGTAACCTCTCTGTAGGTGATCATGTGTATGTAGTGGATCAAAATGCAAAATATTTTTTATAAAAAGATAACCTGCAAGAAGCACACATTTGTCTGCCCCTGAATCATTAATACACTGTCCAGCAAAACACTTCTCAACCAAAACCCTCAAAAGGTCAAGAGACAATGCAGACCACAAAAAGGCAGAATTGCTAGAGAGAACTGCCTGATTAGCCTCACTTACATTAAAGTTTCAAACCTTGCAAATTTTCCTGACCAAAGAAGCCTCATTTAAGAAGAGTCTCTTAATAACAGTGATCTGCCCCTTGCTTTAGGAGAGAAACGTGCGAAGAGGGATACGTGTCACTTGCTAGAAAAACTGATGTGGGGTTCCAAAGTGCCTCCCACTGGAGAAATGGGTCCTCAAATGCAGAACAAGCAGGCAAAACGCCTGAAAGATGATCATTTGTATGTCCTAACTATCTCTGTAAAGATACCTGATACACTGTTTATGGTGGATTAACAGACAGTGCAAAAGCATGATGCAGTGTTTAAATGACTAAAAGGCGCTGTTAGAACTTGCAGCTCACAAGTTTTGACAACAAACAAGTAATGTGATGTTTATCCAGCTCATAGTTCATGCTTCTAGGAGACTTGTTTTCTCTGATCTTACTGCTATTTGACTGGAAAGATTTCTTGCTAAAAGCATTTCAGCATCAATAACTGCACTTTGCAGAGATGGAGAGTATTGTGGCAATGTGATACTTCATTCTGCCTCTTTTTCAGTTGCAGTAATTCTTTTGTTCATGAGATTTTTGAAATTATTATCTGCAGATCATTCTGCATCTATTTGTTTACTTTTCATTTCTCTTGTCAATGGTGTTACCTGAAATGCTATTGTTGAATACATCAAGGCTTAGTATTTAATACACTTTTAACACCAGAGATAAGTAACTAAGAGGCATTGCTTTTAAAATGCAAACGTACTGGGCTTGTCATAGTGAGAGTCTGACAAGGGTGGTACTGCTGTGAGAGAGCATAGTCCCAGTAATACATGATGCCAGTTCTCTGAGCAGCTGACACATTGCACTACAATTTAATTCATGTTAAACAGAAATTGTGACTGTAGCAGTTGTGGGCTTCGTAGATGTTAGTGTCTCCAAGTTGATCTTTCTTCCCACAGAACGGGATTGACATGGGAGCTCTGTTAAAATCAACTTGTGACACCTTCCTGAAGACTCTTGAGGAATGTATGCAGATTGCGAATACTGCCTTCAGCTCTGAGTTACTGCATCAGACCCCGCCTGGATCCCCACATTTAGCAGTTCTCAGAACAAACAAGGTAATGGCCTTTTCTCTCAGTCTTGGCATGGATGGTAAGACACCCTTTTGTAAAGTAGCATTTGTAGAAGCAGGGAATGCATTTTTCCCATATTACAGGTGTTTGTTGTGGTTTGCAAGTGAGGTAGGACCATTTTTTAATAAGCAGTGACCAATCTCTTAACTTTTAATGGTAGATGAAAGTTATTAAGCATTAGCTTTTAGGATCTGATCCAGTTGCAGACAGCAGTGGTTTAAAATATCCTGTCTATATGGCCAGTTGGTCCATTGTGGGAGCTCACAGCAATTATTACTCTTCTAAGCTACTGCAGCATCACATCTGTGGTAATACGCCAACAGGAGATGATGAGCTTATCTTTTTAATGACAAGGGCACTTTCCTGAATTCTGGATCCACAACTACGTATGCAAAACCGGAGCATCTCTGGCAAACAGCAGATTAGGGTGTATGCAGGAAGGTAGATGTGTCTCTGCATCTGCGAAGTGAGATTACTTTGCTGTACCTAGTACCTGACTTCACATTTCTTCTGGGTTTTCTTCATAATTTTTTTCTTGAGTGAAGAAAACATCATTGCCTTGTTTCTTTTCCACATACCATATGCTGTCTCTCTGAACACTTGCTGGCTAGCTTCTAAAACAAGTCTCCTGTTGTTTTTTTTTTGTTTTGCCTTTTTTTTTTTTTGCCAGGCAAGGGGATGGTGTTTTCTTTTTCCTTCAATATCTTAATGGTGTAATAATGTAGCACCCTTTTTGTGTTTGTCATTATACTGCCTCCAGGTCAGAGAATTAGCGAGTGTATGATTAGCTTTTCACCCTCTTCCTGACTCTAGCTTGGGTTTGATAAAATGTGAAGTTTGAGAAGCATGATACAGTATTCTTGCTTTAAAGAATATTCCCCCCTCCCCTCTTATCTTACAGATAAAGCACTCTGTCTTGTCCAGTCAC
Organism: Mesitornis unicolor; assembly: GCF_000695765.1. Taxonomy (NCBI): domain Eukaryota; kingdom Metazoa; phylum Chordata; class Aves; order Mesitornithiformes; family Mesitornithidae; genus Mesitornis; species Mesitornis unicolor. Next base: position 15,145 of record NW_010206626.1, read on the forward strand.
ACCTCAACGGAAAGGTATAATAAAAGTCTTTACTGTCAGTCTCTTTCTAATCTGTTTTTGGTAGTGTCTGATCTTTCCGTATTTTTACTCTAATATTACTCGTACTGGATGCAGGCAGAATTGTATTGCTCCGAGCTGCATACTTGGAAGCAGATGCAAGAAAAGGAAGCTGGCTCACCCCACTTTGTGTCTGTTCTTTATCAGCCTTTTCCCTTTTATTTTTCTCAGTCATCCACTTGGTGACTTACTGGTCAGTCACCAGCCAGTGCTGTCCCGCTTCAGTGCTCTTTTCTGCATCAGAGGTTCCACTCCATAAAATTGCTGATGGAGAGCAGGCTGTGATTTGTGGAGTAGATGGCAAGGCTATATATTTTAAAATACTAATGAGGGGATATTCTTCTACTTACAATACCTGCCTATGATTTTCTTTTTTATAATCAATTGTACTTTTTTATTGTCTCTTTTTAGTCAAGGTCATTGTAAATATAGTCACTCTGCAAACTGAAGCTGGATTGTTAATCCAACTTGCTGCAAAGAGCTGCCTGGTTGCTTTTGTTACTTTAGACAAGTTGTTTTGCTTGGAGTAGCCTGTGACAGCCTATAATTTCTGTCAACTATTTTTCTCTTATTGTTATTTTTGTATTTTCCCAGGAAGAAGGTTAGCAAGCAATGTTTTGTACACTAACCATTATTCTTTCCCTTGCTTCAGGCAGGTGGAATTGAATCCTTGTGAAAATGGCTCTGTGAAAGCAGAAATTAACCATCAAGAGCAAACCTTTATTAAAAGTCTGGAATGTTTAAACCTGGAAACAAATGAGGGGAGCAGTGATGTTTCTGTTGAAGATCACGTAGCAGAGGATTTGGCAGGTAAATATATGCACCATCTTTTGTCCAGAATAATTACTTAAGTGTAAATGGAGGGAAGTGTAGGCTGCCTGTGAGAGTGCTGATACCCTGCTTCCCAGTAGAGGGAATGTCAGTGTATTGTAGTCTGATATCTGCCCCCTTTGCAAGTCTTCTCAGCATAGCTCCTGCTCCTTGACTTGGGACTGAATGGGAAAAGGTTTTTTTGAGCAGGTGGAGGCTCCTCTAGGTGCTGATTGACATGCGTAATGATACAACCTGGCAGAGCTATCTGGGGGCAGACACGTTATTCCCAGAGGCCCTCTGCTGGGAATGCCAGCACCTCTGCTAATACACAGGGCTGCACTGTCAGAAGGGGGACATTAAAGCTTTGTGTGCCTGTCTTGGAGGTGTTGACCTTGTAGTCACTCTGGATTGCTCTGACAAATCTTTATGGGAAGTTAACCCTTTTTCTGCAACTAAGAGTATACAAGAAACAACCATATTTCTTCCATTACCTTAGCAATACCGTGAAACCTAGATTTGTTCATGACTTCAGTAAAACTCTGTTGAACTAATTGAGTATAAAATACCATCCAACATGGCTATATTATTAAGAGCTGCTGAACTCAATTTGGGTAAGTCTCTACAAGTAATATGTGATTTCTGCTTATTCTGCTGAATGGACTCTGTCGTTCTTGAACAGTAGCTTTCTTTGCCTAGCCGTTATTCCAGAACATATGGATGCAGTCAGTGAATCAGCTGAAGCTTTTAAGCCAAAGTTAATGAACTTGATGATTTTGCTTTTACATGAATTCTCTTCAGAGTTTTTCACATTTCTGTAACTGGTTGTGTGGGTATCTGAGACTTTGTCTTCCTTTGGAGGTGCTCATGTAATGCTCTCATGTTTATATGAGACAGCTGTACTTGACACCAAAGAAGAAACAAAGTAGACCACAGCAAGGAATAAGCATCTAGTTCTTCTGGGAAACTTTAAACATATTCATACAAATTGAAGAGAACATGGCAGCCTTTGATGTCATAGTGGTACCCATCTAAGCAGCCAGTTTACTTGCTTATCAGAAGGCACAAACAAGTCACTGTAATTCTTTTGCTTTTGAAAATGCACTGTGCCACTTTATCAGCACTGGGGAAGTTACAGCTGCATGAGAAGTAGCCTTTCTTTCAAGGAGAGATGAGTCTGATGCCTGGTACTTGGTCTGTATGATTAAAAGAAATGGGGAGTGGACTGGTGATCTGAGCACCTGACAGCAGGGGACCTGTGACAACAGTCATGGTGCTGGCAGGGAAAGCTTTTAAACTTGCATGATCCAGATACCCAAGTGCCTTCCTTCAAGCAGAACACATCTTAAGGAACAGGAATAACAATATGGGTGTGTGTGTTTTCTTTTTCTATTTTTTTCCCTTCTGTTTCTTATAAATGTAAGGCATTAAAGAAGATGGAGAGAGCAAGCTGCAAGCTGTAGAAAGTTTTGGTGCCCATGAGTTGCTGCAGTCGGAAATGAATTCTTCAAGTGGATTGAGTCTGTGTGAGGAAGACAGAAATGAAAATGATTCTCCTACCTTCTTCAGTGTCATGAGCAACAGGTAGTACTTGCTGCAGACATAAATTACAAGGATTATTGAAACTTTAAGCCCTTAATTGACTCATTTTTAAGCCTGTTCTGTCTGTAAAGCTGTATTTGCTGAGATTATTTGACAAGACTGCATACAGCACAGAAATTGAAGAAGATATCCTTTGTAGAAATGTCTCTGCAGAGTAGAGTGGGAGGTTTTTTCCTTGGTTATAATTACAGGTCTTGTTTGCATGCCACCAAATAGGTATTTTCTGCAGTCATTTACTTTAACATAGTGAAACAAAAGCCATGTTGGTGGTTTCATGTCTATAAATTCTACCTCTGTGCAAGTGAAGTGGGCATGAAATATTATTTTGCCTTTAGAAGTTGCACAAAGGAGTTGTTAAGGTAACAGTCTTTTCTACTTGTCCTGTACACCAGGTTCAGTGATATTGAACTCCGGGAGGAGGAGGGCATACCAACAGAAGAGTTTCTGGAGTCGTGTTACGCAATTGTGCCTGTTCTGGGTAAGCAGCTCCTTTTTGTGCTGGGGGTGCATCTGACTGCTCTTGACTGCTGCCAGCTGTGGGAAAAGGTGGAGCAGTTGATTTGGATAATTTATTTCTTCACTGAAGTGATATAGTAGAAATAGTTGCTATCAGCAACATCAATTTGGCTGGTACCAGAAGATGTTTTGTACTCTGTCGCTTTGTAGATGATCCACTTCCATTTAAATGAGAGCCATGTATAAGCTGTCTGGAAATCTATGGGTATATCTGGAACAGCAGTCTCATGCCCTCAAAAGAAGAGTATGGGAGCCTTGCATGTCTGATACTGGTGACAGCACACCATCAGCTGTACCAGCTATTGCTGCTATTTGATTTATCCAAAGACATCTATTTCTAGTTAGTGCAGCCCCCAACCTGCTTGGCCCCTGAATCTAACAGTAGCTGTGAGGACCCTGTAAGTGTGCACCCTTTTGAAGACTTCCAAATTGTAGGTCAGTGTATTTTAACACTTGTACCAACTGGAGTGGATTGGTTCTATACCAAAGAAAGACTGGTTTACATCATCCATTTTGTGTTTTTGCCATTTAGAAGGATTGTAAGAGAGTAAATGAAATTGTTACTAAGATGTGAGGACTGGAAAAAGACACAATTTTAAAATACGGTCTTTTTTATTTTCTAGACAAGCTGGGACCAACTGTTTTTGCCCCTGTTAAAATGGATTTTGTAGGTAACATAAAGGTAAGAGCTTATTTCTAACAGTGGTATTTTTTGTTTAAATAAAATATCTGTGTTAGGTACTAAAGCTCAATAATCTCTGTTGTAGGAGTCAATACTGGTAGACTATTTAATATTTGATAATGCTACCATCTGTTAGATCAGAATGCTGAAATGCCCCCAATTCTGTTCTTACAGTACATGCTGTCTTTAGTAAATCCAGCTATTTTGCACAAACTTCTAAAATACTTGGTGGACTGCCAAGTAAAACATCTGTTACACCTAATGAATGTGACTGATTCTGTGCTGAATATGTTGTAAGTCATGATGTGATGGTAGCAGTACTGATTTTAGACTGTAAAATAAACCGGGAGGGGAAAAACCCTTTCCTCAAACAAGTAGGAGCAAATTAGTACCTTGAGAAGGAGCTTCACAGCAGGTCAGGGCAGACTCTGCAGTTTCAGTTCTCATTCTGACAGTCCTTCAGCTGCAAATCTGAAAATGTTTGAAGTGCTACTTGTGAGACAGAATGTGTTAATAGCGAGACTTTTCATAGCGTGGCAGACCAGCCGTGACATGGGGAACATGTGATATGGTTGAGGATCTGTAGTATCCCTTTGCAGGGAAGAGTCCTGGTAAATAGGTGGTATTTATAGGACAGGCTGCTGTTTGGGCTTAAAAGCCTAAAGCTTTGCCTCTTGCTTTTTTTTCCTCCAGAAAATAAACCAGAAATTTATAACCAACAAAGAAGAGTTTGATACCCTTCAGAAGATAGTGCTCCATGAAGTGAATGCTGGCGTGGCACAAGTTAGAAACTCTGCTACAGAGGCTCTGCTGTGGCTGAAAAGGTAACAGCCTCCTATCTGCTTACACTGTGAACCACTAAGGTGGAATGAGGGACCTTTCACCAGTACAGATTTATGTACATGGAGCAATCTGGTTACTTTCCACAGGCTCCATCAATCCAAACTGGCTAGGTTCCAGATTAATGTGTTGTCTGTGGTTGTATCACTGCAACTCTGCCAAAAGGCCTGGAAAAAAAAAAGCACAGACAACCTTTTTTCCCCATAAAAGTGAAGTTACAGTGACTGACTGATCCTGCTGGGCCAGAATATCAGGCAGGTGATTGCAGGCTACAGCAGAAATGTTTTAGCAAAGTGATTTACCTTGAACTGGAGGAAGGTGGCTACATTTTTTTTTTTATTCAGATTGAAAATGATGCCTTAATTCTCAATTTCTTGCACTGCTGAGTTGTATTGCAACTTTGGGAGCTTTGTTATACTTTGGATTACTTTGTCATAAATGTGGTTTCTTTTTATTTTGTGGGTCCATCCTGACAGAGGCTTAAAGTTCTTGAAAGGGTTTTTGACAGAAGTGAAGAATGGGGAAAAGAATATCCAAACAGCTCTGAGTAAGTGCCAGTTGCTTTATTCTTCATGTGCTTCTGAATTTACATACTTGGCTATTTTCTTCCTCATTAGAACCTGTTTCATTTTCTTCAGTGACTAGTGATGCAGTTAATCTCCAAGACAACTTTATTTGAAAATCGCAGTTTTTGAAAATGGCCATCTTCAGGCAGATTACTAGATAACTGGTCAATGTTGATCTAATAGCAGATAAAGATTGCCTTAATTGGCATGCTTTTGGCAGGGCAGACAATCATATCTTAGGGAGAAAGTGCTTTGTCTCATTCCATTTTCTCTACTGGTTTGCAACGAGAATGCTCCCAAAATTATAACTGCTGTTGTGGTATTTTTTTAGTTCCTTGTGATATCAGCCATCACTCTTTGAGATTACCTCTTTGCCAGTATGGCTGTGAATTGCTTGTATCAGTTAGAAGGGAGTTAGTAACAGAAAAGAGAGAATTTTTTCCAAGTACACAATTTCTGATACTTACTGAGTCATGCTAGTGGCCACAGCAAGTATAAAACAAAATACAAACCCCTCTTTGACTTGACTTGGTTATTCCTGAGTAAGATCATCTCTATATGCATGCAGTCTAATGCTATGATAATCCCTTAAAACAGCTTTAAAACAGCTTTTTAAATAGCTTTTCTTTTTTAGCTTCTTTTAAACAGCTAAGCAGTCATCCTATAGGATTAGTAAAGAGAACTACTACACTGAAGTATGTAAGCAGCTCTTGGAAGTGAGACTGTAAATACACTGCTGCCAGATGTGGATGTTAAACACCATGGAAAGTCAAAGGATTTATTTGACCTTCTGAGTCTGAAAGCTTCGGCACTGAATTACATCTTGAATTGCTCTGTGTTCACAGCAGAGCCATGCTGCTGGCTTTTCTCACTTCTTCCTTCCCTTGAAAAGCTCTTCCATATCTGTATCTCCACTGCAGCTTCAGTTTACTGTTACAGTTTCTCATTTAGGAGTTACTGTGCTATTTGAATCTCAAGTAAAGATGGGGTATGTGTTCTCTTCCTACAACCTGAAATAGCAAGCTCATTAAAAAAAAAAAAAGGAATATCCACCAGTTCTTACGATCTTCTGAGGAAGAAAGAGCTTTCTAATGGGATTTGTCTTTACTTGGGATTTAAATCTAAGCAAACTTCTCAGCTTCTGGTGTTTTTAATGTCCCCTGTATTTGCTGATAAGGCAGAGGACTTGTCAGCCCTGTTTGCTACACTATTATTTTTCTCCTTGTTTCATTGCTTTTATTACTATATGCTTTTCCCATAGATTCTCACTCCTACTGGAAAGAGAGAAAAGCTGCATTCCCCAGTCATTAGACTGATAGATGAGGAGTGCTTCATATTGTAGCACAACTTGTGGCTGTGTTTTTCTGACTTTTTATGCTCTTCCAATAATAACTGTCTACTTTATTTTGAGCAAATATCCTAAAGCAGCAAAATACCAAAGTTGAAGGTGAACAGCCCAGGAAAAGTATACTACAATGTCAGATACTTAAAAATTCAACTGAAGGAGAAGGATATGAAATGACAGCAGTGAGAAACTAAGACTGGGAAAGTATGGCTCAGAGATGTTTGGCTTTGTATACAGAAACCTTTGTATATGAAAGTGGAGCTGTCTAGGAGCATAACAAGGGCCTTCATCAAAGGCTACACTCGGGAGCACTCACAAGAGAGATCTTGAGGATTATTTTAATAAAGGCCCAGTGCTTTCTGTTCTGGTGATCCTCAAAACTTGACCCTCAGATGTAAGAGTTTTTGGTTAATGCCTGAGCTAACCACCTCAGCTGAAGCTGGCTAACCATCAATTTGCAGGATTGTTTCACCCCATATATTATTTTCTCAGACTAGCACTGAACTGAGAACTAGATAATAAAAGAAGTGCTAGTCATAAAGCACAGCTCGTCAAATAAAACAGTACATTTGCCTTTCTGTCTGTTAGAACACTTACTTGCTGTGGATAACTTGAAGCAGATTTGACAGCAGAGCTGAGACTCCAGTGCAGAAATCCCAAATCTGTCATCTCCTTTCAGTCATAACTTGGGTGCTCAGAAACAGCCATTATTTACATCCAGTGGCAAGAATATATCCTTAAATAGTCTAAGCTCTAAGTTTTCTTTGTGATGCAAACTTAAAACTGCCATACATCTATCTCTTTGTTTTTATTTTTCCTTTAAGACAATGCTTATGGAAAGACATTACGGCAGCACCATGGTTGGGTTGTCCGCGGAGTCTTTGCAGTAAGTATTTATCTTGGTTGCTGATAGAACTGGGGGTCTCGTTCATGTGATCTTATGTTGTGTGTAATAAGTTTTGTTAAAATTCTAAGCATTAAAATGAGTAGATTCCTTTGCCAGACCTTATTTTCAAGGTGAAGATTGTAGTAATCTCTGTTAAGCATTGGACTTCCAAAGTGGAGCCTGCTTTCTGGAGCCAAAGTGGATCACACTTACATGCACTTTTTTTTTCATGTTTTTTCAACACAGTCTTGCAGGGTTATTAAATGAAGAAATGAGGGTCTGAGGTAGCTTTTTTGACGATTGATCTGTCTTTGGATGTGAGCATTCAAGAAGGGTTAGTGCAGAATGTGCCAGGGAGTTGAGTTGAAGTAGAATATATTGGCTAGAGGAAATGGTTTGGTGGTTTTTTTTGTCCAGTCTGGCAGCTCCCCCTCGTGTCTATCACTGGAAATTATCACTGAAATTACAGAAGGAAAAAGCAAAGCCTCATCCAGGCTGAGGCTGGATATCATCTCATGACTGGAACTTTGGGAGAAATTGAAATGTCAGGGAGAGCTTTCTAAAGAGCAGTTTGAGAATGGGACTTCAGTGCTGAAGTGTGTGACACTGGGTTGGGAGCTTCCTTAACAAACAGTACTTTATTTGGAATTTGTATTTAATTAATTTCTAATGTATGCTATTTTATTTTTTTTTTTTACAAAAAGAGATACAGAGTATAGAGATACTGCTTAAAAATCAGGCCTCTCTGAAGATGTCTTAAACTGGGGATCTACACAGAAATAATTAAAAATATTTAATATTAGCCTCCCTCCCAGGTAAAAATCTTAACATGCACACATACACAAATACATTGAAGGTATGCAAGCTACATGCAAAGAAGGATGTCTTAGAAGTTTTTTTATGGCTTTAGTTGGTTTTCTTTTCCTGTTGTGTTCTGCAAATCTAAAAGCTTTGGTTCTTCTCCCAGTTAGCTTTAAGGGCAGCTCCAACGTACGAAGACTTTGTGGCAGGTCTGTCTGTAGAGGAGTGTGATCCACAGGAAGAAACATTTTACAAAGGAATGCAGAGGGACCTCAGTATTTACTTACCAGCCATGGAAAAGCAGCTAAATATCTTGGACACTCTCTATGAAGTACATGGTTTGGAGTCAGACGAGGTGGTATGACTACAGCAAGACCACGTCTTAAAACTTCAGGGACTGTGTCTGTTAACAAAGATTTCTTTTATTTTGGTCTTTTTCTTTGGACGTTGTTTCTGTTCATTGTATCTTTTCAGGTGGGAAGGGTGTTGTGAGTGTTTTAGGAGAAGGGTATGTGCTATTTTTATTTTCTTTGTCACGCTTGTTTTGTGTTGAAATGCAGAGGTACTGTTTCTCTTCGAGTCATAACTATGTCCGTGATGAATGTTTTTGACTGTTTCTCTCCTGCCTGTGCACTTCCTCTTCTCTTCACCTCATAAAAGTAACAGAGCAGAATTTGGCCTTTGCTTCCCTACCTTCGGAGAGAGCCACATGTGCAGCGGAGCTTTTGGGATGTCCACACGGGCAATCGCTGCTGGCTCTGGCTCTCCTGTGCCCTGTGCCCACTCCCTGTGATGGTGTAGGAGGACAGAGGCAGTGAGAGTTGTTGTTACCCTGGTAGCAGAATAGAAGGGCAGATAAATGCCAGCTTATAAAGATACGCAGTGAGTTTGTCCCTTAATTTGAGTTGAAGCTGTCTAACGCAACACCTACCAAACTTTACAGAGATCTTTATCACAGGCATATGTGGCTGCTGGTTTGAGCTTCCCCAGGAACCAGCCTTTGAAATGGGGTGTTGTGTTCCCTGGCCAGGTCCCAGTATGTGCCATGGTCTCCCTGTCAGTTCCTGCCAGTGGACTGCAAAAAATTTGCTTGCGCAGACTGGCAGAGCCCAGCTAATTTCAACAATGCTTCACACAAGCAATTGAATTGAAGATCATGTCCATCATCCTGGTATATTAAGGTTTTGGTGGGTTTTTCTATTTTGGGTTTAAGGTTTTCTTAAATTCACTCGAAAATGTAATATTTGCTATTAAATTGAATACAGCTGGCAGTTCAGAAAGCAGATTTCATTCAAATCCTTCCTAGGCTGCCATTATGAGCAGAGGCTTCGTGAAAGCGGACATGAACTGAGTAGAGTGTAGAGGAAGCTAGAATTTGTCATGGAGCCATTACACATTGGGCCAATTACAAACTTTAAAATCTGAAATTATGTAGAAGTGATTGTACATTAAGAAAGTAAGATTTGCCCTTTTCCCCATTTTGCTGATACAGATTAAAATGTGCTCCTTAACACTGCTGCTATTAAAAATAATAAAGAAGTTCTGTTAGCTAGTGATATGGTTAAGGACAAAATTCCTGGTTGTGTTCATAACTAAAAGGCTGTCTGTGAATTATTGACTGCCCATTCAAGGTCTCTTAGTGGTGACCGAGGGCTTTAGATGGCTCTGTGCAAAGAGTTGAGTTTAACTCCTGTCTTGGAGGTGAGAAGACTGTGCTAATGAAGTACTTATAAATAGTAAATCTTCCTAAATGTAGGAGTTGGTGTAGCCATACTTGGAGGAGAAGTACTGCCTTTTGGTAGGCTAAAAACCATGTTGTCAGTGAAATGAATGTACTGCAGGCCTGCTACTCTGCATCGCTCTGGGACTGGAGCCTCTCTGCACACCGAATACGTGATTCATTCTAAAGAGCCTAGCATTGTGAGCTTTAAGAAAAGCATATGATGCTTGAAGAAAAGACCAAATGTCACACTTTGTGTATAGAGTAAGATACCAGGACTCCGAGTAGACATTTAAATAGTGTGACTTCCTTGTTCCTGTCATCTTCTCTTAGCTGTGCCTATCTGTAGTTCCTACATACTCCAAGAGGAATAGGAAGGATGTGAGGCTTTCAGTTTTTTGGGTTTTCTTGATTTAAGCAGTACATATTTATGTTTGAATACAAAGTCAAAACTTTTGACCAAAGCTCCATTCAATTATTTCACTACTTGCATTGCTAAAAATGAAGTAGAGAGCCTTTGGAATTCGGCTGTCTGCCTCTTCTAAGTGTGAATGTGGAGAAATCACCCCTGCAGCAGAACAACCAACTCTCCACCCTGCATGGTTTCCTCAGGGTTTTCAGCTATTACATGGGAAAGTTTGGTGTTGTAGTTCTTAGCTGAATGCCCTGGGAAGGTAACGGAGACCACATTTCCATATAAGTATCGGCTGGGGTATGGGGAGAGGACGAAGAGAACCCTCTTCTCTAGAAATTAACTCTGAGATCATTATGAAAATTGGCTTCCCTTTTTCCTCTAAGCTTTTCCAGGAGCAGGAAAGCTTATTCAGCACTTAGCCTTGGAGGTATTTTTGGATTTTTGTTCGTTTGGTTTGGTTTTTTTAACTAGTGGGAGAGCCACTGTTTTGTTAGTGCATCAGACCCAGTGTTTGATGTAAAAAGTAAGGAGGCTTTGTTTTGTAAGCAGAGAATTTAACAGCTCCATTGGGCCATTAGCTTCAGCAATTACTAACTTCTACCATTCCTTTTTCTTCTAACAAATAGAGAGTGGTCCAGATTGCATATTCTCTAATCAGTGTGGGGATCTAATTAAATAGGGGACTTGTACAGCAGGGAGTGAGCAAGGGCTCCTTGTCTTCAAAACTTGTACTTCACCATGCACTGCACTTGCAAGGCATTGGGCACTCCTAAGACTAACAAATACTGTTTTTCCAGTCAAGCCACCACTGAGAAAGAAATCCATGCAGCATGTTGCAGAGCCAGACTTCAAGTTATGCCTCTGTGGATGCAGCAGACCAGATGACCAAGTGGAAGCAAATGCACTGCTAGGCAATTCACTTCTTTCTGTTCCTGTGATGTCGGTTTGGCAAGCAGAGAGGATTGCTTTTAATTTTCATAATGGTAGAGAACAAGCAACTAACTTTTGGCCTTCAAATTTAGAATTGGAGAGAAGGTTGGTGTTTTCTGTTTGATTTGTTTGGTTCCTTTTTTTTTTTTTGTTTTAATGGCTGACATTTATGAACAACTGACTTGCATACTGGTCAAGGTCCACATGACTCTCGGATAATAGCACCCGTGCTCTGTATACTTTACATGAACTGCTTTGGTTTCTCAAACTGCACTAGTCTGAAGTTTTGCATCCCTTTCCTTTAGAATTGCTTTCAGCTGTTTCCTTCAATGTCTAACAGTTACATATTCTCAGGGATTTTACTTAGCCATGGCAAAATAAGAGTAATCACAGCCTTACCCTAGGGTAGTAAGGCTGCTTTTTGTAAAATTAGCATAGCTGAGTGTAGAACAGATACAGCACAGGACACTGACAGTGTCTATCCAGTGCACATCCTTGCTGAGACATGGTAAATCCCAAAGCAATCTGATAGAAGTGCTCTCTAGTACTGAATAATGGCTGTCAGCATATTTGAATAGAAATCATACACACATTTTTATAATATAGTGCCGTTGGCATTAGAGCAGAGCTCTCAAATAATTTCAGTCGAGTTCTGCTTAGCAATGGGGGGCTTTTATTTATTTTATTTATTTTGTTGTTATTTTTTTGAAACAAATGTTCTGGAGCCCCCTCTGCTGTTTTAAGACACCATACACAGTTGCATATTGAAGTTCTGTGACATTACAATTGTAGAATATGAACTGGATATTCAAGTGCTTTAGTGTAAACATAGGGGGTCATTGAAACATCCCATCTTGTCACTATTGTAATATGGATCTCCCTTTAACAGATGCACTTAAAGTTAAGGGCCATATACCTTCACTTACAAGTTTTTTGTAAAGCATCATCAGGGTTTAAGTTACAGCTGTTCACTTTAAAAATGTTTCGTAGTTTGAAAAGTATCATTTGATTGGCTGGACATATGAAAAGGATGCCCAAAATGTGCTCCGATTGTTTGCAGCATGCTTTGGCAAAGGGATGTGGATCGTTATAGAAAACAGTGTTATCTATGTCCATATGCTGGACCTTCTAACCTTCTGTAAAAAGCTTTAGGGACCTCTAAAATGCCTTTTAGACACCAGAAAATGTAATTAGCATGCTCCTGCATAGCCATCTTTCTATCTTCCCTCCTCTGGTCACCACCCCTTCCTTTCCTTCCATTCCTCAACTTCTTGGCTGCCATCTCTCTAAGAGCAGAAATTGGGAAGTTTTGTAAGCGATAAAAATATAAATTGGAAAATTTGACCTGACTTGTTTGGCAGGCAACCAAACATAAAATCAGATGGAGAATGTGCTGCTTTTCTCTGAAGTTTATCCCTGGTTTGACATATTTTGACAGGAAGACCACACCACTTTGAACTTTTAATTTCACTGATGAAATTTAAATCAAGACACGTCAAAACATGGGAGTTCTACCTCTTTTGCATGAAAGCACAGGGATTTCTTTTTTAATGACTTACGTTCTTCTTGCCTGCGTAGTATTGATAAGAAAAAGAGAAGGGGGGCAGGAATAACTGAATTCATGCCTCTGCTACCTTCTGTAGCCCCTTCGTGAACAAACCCTGTGAACTGCTGCATGCTCCAAGCAATATAAAATCACCCCTGTGCAGAAGGGATATCATAGTGGCTCTGAGCAAGCCCAGGCAGTTGCTGATCCTGCTCACAGTTCACACAAGGATTTAGGCACTTGCTTTGAAGTTAGTACAGAGGCATATACATACTTCACTTAAACACATGCTTGCTCACCCTCCCACTGGCATCCACTTCTTCAAAATGTGGTCTGTCATTATCATTTTTAATATCCCTTTCTTGATATATTATTTCTCCCCCCAAATACTCCAGATGTGCTGAAGGTTGTTTATGAATTTTTAATATATGAAACTTCCTTGTTTTCATACCTGATTTTTGTTTAACAGTGTTTTTTGTTTTGGATTCAGGGGATCCAAAACTTACTCTTTAATTCCTTTATTTAAAGCCATCTTGAAAGTCTCAGATTTATGTTTACTTAAAACTAAACTTAACAAGGTAATTGCATTCCAAAATATGGTGACTAAACTGAAAACCAAAGCAGCTTGCCTTTGTGGTTTCCTTTCCTATTTTCTTCTTTTTTTTCCCAAGCCAATTTTGGGCATACATTTTATCAATGTCAAGCTGAGCTTACTACAAGCCTTACTTATACATGCTAAAATATATTACATACATACTGAAATACATGTAGAATAAAGAGAAGGTATATTGCCTCACACTTTAAATTTACTAAATTCTAAGGGCTTGTCTGTGCCTCCAAACTCACTTCTTCCAGTGTAAACATTGCACAAACTCTGCTATTGTAAGCAGTTCAGTCTCTAAATACTTTTAAGTTTCCAGTGTGCACCATCTCTCAAATCATACAGCATCTGTCTCTTTTCTTTTGAAACATGGTTAAGATATTTGTCAGACTTTTAAATTATTTCATTATAATAAACTTATTTTAAATAAGCATGTTCTAAAATCTCACTTTCTCCTTGCATGGGTTTGGTTTCTTTCATTACAATAGAGGGCCTAAAGTGCTCTTCAGGACTGCATCTGTTCTAGGTACTGTGTGAACAGTCGAAAACAGTATGTTTCTGGTTCATAGAAACTACCTGTATGTATCTTTGTATGAAGAATGTTAACACACATGGCGCCTGTTTTGATTACGAGAATAAAAGCTGTGTCTGGCATATGGTTGTTGGTCCTTGGCCAGTCTAAATATGTGAAATCTGTAGTTATGAAAGCCAACCTGGCAGTGTGAGAGGAATTAATATTTAAAAATTGCTTATATGTCCTTTTGCCTGGACTTGAATCTCTTCTGTAGGAGTTTCTGAAGTCTTTGAAATCTGTGTGATCATCTTGAGGTGCAGATGAAGACTGGTGTTCCTTACTTAATGTGGGCGAAACATCTCCCCTTTTTCTCCCTTTCTCTCTGTATAAACACAGCATGGCCCTGAGCAAATGTATGACACCCATTTGTCTCCCTATAGTAAGGGTAACTCCCTCTGTTTGATCTCCACCTGAATGTTGCCACTTGTGAAGCAAGAGTTGTTTTCTCAACTGAGGAAGAGCAGATGAGGTGGACCCATTGCCTGTGCCTAACCAGCCCTGTGGCAGGGGGGAGAATGCACATACCTTGTTGCAGCAGCAGCGGCACTGCTCAGCTGTGGGATACAGGAGGCTCTGAACTGCTCTTTGGCAGTGGGGGGCTCCAGAGCATCAGCCCTGCAAAGGGCTCAGGAAGAGTTCAGAAGACCTCACAGGGCAGAGATCACACATCCCTTTTTCACTGCCCCAGGGTTTCATTCATCTTCTCTCCTTCTCAAGGAAATGTTATCAGTCACAAGACCCTGGCAGTTCCAGCTTTCCTTGGTGCAGCTCTACAACAACAGTTGTGCCTCTAATATTTTAGAGGTTCCCCAAAGATGCTGTCTTGGCCCTATTCCAGGGGCATGTGGAAACAACTTGGTGCATGGATGAGCCTGGGTGCCACTGGCACGAGCTGTCATTGCAGCCATGGTGTGCATTGCTTTGGTGGCTTTCCTGAAGTATCAGCTGTGCCACAAGAAACCACTGAGCCCAGTTCACCACATTATTGGGCAGCCCCTCCAAAACCATGTTCTTAAATGTCGCAGTTGGATGGGGCTGCTGCTGGGGCACAGCTCTGTCCTATGCAGCACTGGCATTTCTGGTGTTGGTATCTATGCTGCGTTATGCTCTGCACAAAAAGGTATCTTCCAGGCAGCTTCCACTAGTTAAAAAAAAGCGGATCCGTGGCTTTTACGGGAGCCAAGATGAACTATGAAAGAGCCTTGGCTAAACCTTTGACAGATTTTGTGATGGTTGTCAGTAAAGGTCACAGACTGTGATAGTGGCCGCTAAATTCCTGTCCTCACCTCCTGTCCCTACAGGAAGCCAGATCCATGGTTCAAAATAAAAAACAATGTGCTGAATGTGTAAGGTTCATAGTAGCACACAGATGGTGCTGTTAAAATGGGAAGCTCAAAGAGGACACATTGAAGATTCAGCAATGGCCTTAAATATTTTTTTCTTAAGGTTTTCCTATATAGAAAAACTGTGTTTTCTGAATTTAAAGGGGAAGGACAGTACAAGCTCACAGCACCAAAGCTTTGACCAATCCAACCAGGCAGAGTGAAACATTTACTGGTTTTCTTGGTTTTTAGCACAGCTGGAAACCCTGCTATGCTGGTGGCAGAGTGGGGCTGGTGTGCAGTTTTACTGCCCTGTGGGAAATACCGAGTTATTGAAATGCAGAATATGAAACCATAATTCAGTGATACAGCCTGGATGGAGCACAGGTTTTGAACACCAGTTTGATGTGTTTGCACAAAGCTGTTCCCCAGATTGGATCCACAAGGAGAAAAGTTTTCTTTATGATCTGGAGGTTGATGCAGCGCCATGCACAAGTATTAGGAGTGAGAAAGAGAAGTGCAGAAGATGCTGCTGCACACCAGACACTTCCAGACGCTGGTGTAACCAACCTGTGTGTGTGTCTGTCCTTTGGAAGATTTTGTCCAAGATGTTGCCGTGTAGTTTTTCCAAATATTTCAGTACATTGACCCAAATATATTTCTTAATCAACATTTATGAACTCCTTTCCTGTGTCTAACACAGATTTTATATTTGTTTGTTGTGCGTTATCATTAAAAAGCACATTAGCCTTAGGAAGCTTCCAGCTTTCCTGCTCCGTGCAGGCAGGGTTGCCAGAGAAGCTGCTGTGGTGGCAATGCAGGCTCAATCTCTGATTTTGGGTATTAGGGAAAAAGGCTTTTTCAAGTTTTGGTGTGTTCTTGCATTCCCGTAACTGTCACCTTTTGCCACCCTGTACTTTGCTGGTGTTCTGCCTTTCAAGGTCTCCAGGACCTTTTGCTGTTTACCGACCACTTTGTCAAGGCATCACCATTAGTGCAGGAGTTTTGCCTGCAGCAGGAGGAGCTGAAATTGGTGACACTCGTGTCCTTCCAGAGCAGTCAGTCAAAAAGTCACTGAGACGCTGCTTCCCTCTCAGGGCCCCCAACAGGTACTTGGTGCCAGCCAGCAGCATTTGGCCAATTTGTAAGTGTGCACCTCACTGCTTTTGCCAAAACGCACTGATGTGTGGCCTGTGCAAAGCCCTACAGTGATGCCAAAGACAGAACAGGTCACTGCTTTCTCAAAATCAAACAGATCTGAGACTTCAAAATGCATCTTGTATCAATTTGTTTTTATACCAGAGCTCCTGCTCCAGCTATGGCTTTCTGCTAAAATAATTCCCAATCAATTTAGCATCTGTTTGCAGTGCTGGTATTGCCAGCTCATCTGTAGTGTTCAGAGACCAGACGTGCCTCACATACTTTCCTATAGGTCAGAGTTTTCCACTTGCTTTCTTGCTTAGCAGCTGGTACCCAAGCCCCTTTCTGCAGACGAGAGGAAGCTGTGTGCCATGCAGCCACAGCTCCCCCATCCAGTGTTCCCCCTAATGTGACATTTGAGCCGTGGTCTCAGGTATTCGACATGCTCTGAGCCCCAGTACTCCATGTCCTATGCTTCAAGTGGCAAACAGATTTCCCAAAAACAGCAGAGCAAGAAGCTTCACTTCACCAGCAGGATGCACCTGCAGTAGCTAGGAGAGCTTTCTTGCTAAAACCGTGGCGGAAGACCCTCGTTGAGAGCAAGAGGCACTTTCTCCCATGCACAGCTTTGTTCTGCCACCCCCTCATCCTTTCTGGCCCTTGTGTTGTGTCACCACCAGTCCTTGCTCACATGCTGGGATATGCTGAGTGTCCCAGTCGTGCACTGGATCCTGCCAGGACATTCCACAATTTGTCTTATTCAGTCCATCTTATTAAATTCCCCTTCCCCCATGATCCTTTAAGGATTTGTATTCTCTCACCTTTAATTTACAGCACACTGTCAGTGTATAAATAGTCATTGCTGCTTATACCCATCTCACACTTCATCTGTCACCTTGAGGAGGCTGTGCTCCTCAAGGACTCAAAACAGCCTCTGGGTGGAAGCTGTGGGAAAACCCCGTGCTATTTCAAAGAACTTGGAAGTGTTCCTTGTCAGCCAGCCCAGACGTTTCTTAATGTGGCACTTTTTGTTTTCTTAAATCAGTCCTTTACTTGTGTGAAGTTCATACATCCAGGCTCCGCTCCTTCTGCTTTGGATAAAGTCATTAAATATTAATTTACATTTTCTTTTTTGTATCATCAGACAATGAAGTAATTTTCTTGTATTCTCTGAACAGCCTGTGAATATGTAGCTGTTCTCAGCACAAGGAGAGGATTCATTTCCCCGTGTTCATATTTCCCCTACATTGGTCAGTGGTTCATGTGAGTTTCGGTGAAACTGAGAGAGGGTCTGGAAAAATGCCTTGGTTTATATCCCTAAATAATCATCAGACAGATCTGATCATCCCCTTAGATCAGAGCTGTCAAGTGTGCATCCCTCAGCTTCAGTGACAACCTTCAGTTGAGCCATGGTGGTGAGGGTGTGGAGGGAAGCTCCTTCTGCTCCCAAATCCCCATGCAATGCAGTAGAAATTAAGAAGTCTTCAGGTACAGACATGCTCACCAAACAGACCCCCCCTGCTGTGAAACCTGGGCATGGGTGTCACAGGCAAGGAGAGAAACCCAAACCACACAACATTGCCCACAGCTGTGTTGCATGGCACTGCAGAAACCTCACTTCTGGGACATCCTTAACAGCTTTTTGGGTGCTTTTGCATTTGCCTCTCTTTATCCTGCAGCTGGAGTCCTGTTATCCTCAGGGCTGCAAAATACGGGGCAGCAGGCTAAAGAGAGCATGGGTTTCCCCTTATAAATGGTCTGTCTAACAGATACTTGGCTGCTGAGTGAGGAGGAATGATTGCGTTATGTGTATGTCCTTAGGGCTCCATTCTTCTTTGCCTAAACCCGGTAGAAACTCTCTTATGTTAACCTATTTGCCCCAGGGGCCAGTTACAGCAGTTCAATGCTCCCTGCCATGTGGTTTCTCCCTGGCAAACCTACAGGACGTAATTTCTCATCAAATAATAGGATAGTGTGGAGCGGAGAACAAATATTTAACTAAACTTTACCTTAGCATAACAGTTCAGTTTCAAGACAGCTTAAAGCAGAGCCTGCTGTCCACAGGCAGCAACAGGTACAGCTCCCTGGCTTTATTTAGAAGCTGTAATCCTGCAGCATTTCACACCAGATGTTGTCTTGCTCAAAACGTTCCTGTCACAGAGCAAGCCTCTCTGCCCTTCCCTGTGTCCACTAAGACCAGTGAGGTTACCAGATTCACCCCACTGGTACCACACTGCTGCTTTGGGGTTACTGCTGGGTTTAACAACTAACCTCTGGTCAAATGAGAGCAAAACAGTAACTCACCACTATGGCCACCAGATGGTTTATGATGGTTTGTCTGAATGAAGCATCACAGCTTGAACTTGAATTTTTATTGTACCTCATGACCAGCCTGCCTGTGGCTTTTTGGCCCATAGTATCCACATCTGCACAGGACACTTCAGGACAGTTCAGTTGCCAGAACTGTTTTCTGTTTCTTACCTCTGATCAGTCATCCTCTCCTTTAGCACTGGTAACAACTCAAAATCTAAGCGGTCCTCAATATTTTCTTGCATGGCACATCCTGTCCTCAGAGCAGTAGTGCCAGATAGGTAAGAGGACAAACCCAATTGCTATGAAGTGTCAGGGTTGCCAGGTTCCCCTAGATGTTTGTCCATCAAATAATCTCAAAGAGGAAGACATGGGAAGCACCAAACAGATGTCCTCCCCGAAATGTCCAGCTGGCTCAGTGCACCCTCCCCCAGCTCCTGCATCCTGAGTTCTGGGAAGGGGGATGGGGGGTGGGGGAGGCCTATGCAATGGGGCTGGGGAAGAGCTATTCCCTCCTTGCTCCACCAAATTGGAGGTGCTCTGGTTTAGAGTACCATGGAAGTTAAGTCTTACATGCCTGCATTTCTGTGTCTGAAGTCAGCACTCAATAGTGATTCAGTGAGAAATGCTGTTCCTCCTGGGAGGGTGATGGTGAATAACTGTTGTCCCACCTTGCTCACCCAATGCAGAGGATGCTGAAGATCCTGAGAAGTCTTTGCCTCTTCTCCAAGATGAATCTTGAAAGCTTTCTCCCATGCCTGGCACAAGGGTCAAACACATACATCTTTCCATGGGCTTGAATTTGACACTGATGTCAGTTTGCTCACTTATTAGATGGTGACACTTTAGACCGGCTGAGAGAGGGTCATCAGTTGCTGAGTTTCTAAATATACTGAACACACTGCTGTGTGAGGAGGTTAATGTTACCTCCTCTTCCTCCCGGCTGATTTATCATGCTGTTACCACAGATTCCTGCTCTGTCGAGGCTCTGCAGTTGAGTCATCGCACATCAGCCAGCCAGGCTCCGGGCCATGCCTGCAGAGGAGCTTGGGGACCTCTTTATCCTTCCCTGTATCCTGCAAAAGATGCCACCGGTAGTCTCAGCCCTGGGGACAGCACAGCAGACAGCTTTTCCTGAAAGGCGTGACATGGTCCTATGTACACCTGGCAGGCGACCACTTCCCACCACTTAGCAGGACCACTTAGCTTTGCTACTGGAGGCTTTGATGGACTCAGCTCCATGGTTCTCCTTCCCCAAAGAAAATGCTGAGCAGCACCCCATGCAGAGAGGGCTGCTGGTTTGGTAGTGGGTAGAAAGGCTGCAGCAAAACACGGCTGTTTAAACAAAAAAGAGAAGATTGTGCATCCAAAAACCGGACCCTCCGTCAGATGCACAGGAAACTGTCAAGAGTTAATTAAAAGACCTGAAAGGCTGGGGATGTAACTCAGTGCTTTTTAAGCTCCAAGATTTTGCTGAGGGCAGAGGGAGGGAAGTAGCCACTAATGTAATTTCCAGCAGGAGTGCTCTCCTCTAATGTAATTTGGCCTGGCTACCCTTTCAAAGGCAGCCTTTCCTCACTGGGCTGGTTCAGGGCCAGTTGAGGGGTTCACCCTCAATGCCCCAGTAATGAGAGATGCAGTGAAAGTATGTGCCCAGGCTTTGCTCTGGCCTCTTCAGACCTGGAGTGACACCAGCCTGCAGCACAGAGGACCCCAATCTGCAGCAACGAGCTTGTTGCTGGGCCTGTAACCGAATGCACTGCTGTAGTGGGTTTTTTTTACAGACCATGTTCAACAAAGACACAAAACCGGCTCATTTGCTTAGGCTTTCTTCCTTTTTTAACTTGATTGAGCCTTGGCAGTGCTCAGCCTGCAAGTTGCACAGTCCCTTGTCAGATCCATAAGCACTGAACTAGATTCCTGATCCCAATTTTACACTCACTAGTTGCCTGCTTTAATTTGACTTCTACCAGCACCTTACTGCAGCCCACTTCAACAGCCCACTGCCTGTAGCAGAGTTCATCAGCCCATTACTTGGTGCTTTCCATGCAAGAGAATGGTTTCCAGTGAGGGGACATTTGCTTTGCTGGATCCATCTCCCTAGGCAAAAGCTATTAGAGGAAGAACTTGAAAGTCTATCTCAAAGTGCTCTCTGTAGCCTCACCCTTTGTGAATTAAAACATTAATTTCCAAAAAACTCTTTAAAGATCTTCTTGTGACATTGCCTTGCCTGCCTGATACACTTGAGTGTCACCAAAGAATCACAGCACAGTGCTGGTTTACTTCTCTTGGATTTATTTTGGTCTTCTGTTTTTTTTTTAATGTGTTTCCCAATTGTAGGTGGCAGCAGAGTACCAGAGTTATTGAATCATCCCCAAAAGCATCTAACCAGGGACTTATTACTGGCACTCAAGCACAGTGCTTGTTCTGGGGAACCCCCCCGGTTTAAGGATAACCATCAATACCCTCTCCCCTTGTCCAAATCAGCGAGAAGGAAATGGAAATGGCACCATGTGATTTTCAGAGTCATTGAGGTTGGCTTCTCTAAGAAGTTGTCCTTTAGAAAGGTAAGAACTAGGGCCAATGAGCTTTGGTGTGAGGTTTGTGGAGCAGCAACCAGTGGAAGACGTTAGAAAAAGGATGGTGTGAGAGGCTGAAAAAACAAGCCAACAAAACCCAGTGCCTGGTAGAGCAGCGAGGGGATTGCAGGGTTTGGGAGGGGCTACAAAGGCTATGAACTTTCATGCTGTTAAAGAAAACCATGGGAGCAAAGAAAAGTGGAGAAAAGCTGCATGGCCAGATTTATGAGCAAGAATTTGAATGATCTGAAGCAAAGAGAGACATGACATAGGCATTTGAGAAGCCAGAGAGGTGAGTATCACAGAAGCTGAGCTTTTAGAAAAGACAGGCAGGAGAACAAAAAAAAATATTTCTATTTCTATTTCTATTTCGACCCCAAACACTGATTCTCTGGCTGTGCATACACTTCCCATTCCCTGAGGGCAGAGCAATGCCCTCCTCTGGGATGCCCCGTCCTCAGGAGGATGCCTTTACCAGCTGGCAGTTCAAGGCAGGAGGCTCTTCTCAAAGCCTGGGTGCCAGCTGCAAGGGGTGACCGAACCTTAGGTGCCAGCATCGCCATTCCCACCATCCATCAGCACCCAGCACTGTTGCTTCCTGCTTTGCAGCCATGAGCTCAGCCTCTGGCAGGAGTTCCTGACCCTAAACATTATGAGGTACCAGGAGGAGATAATCCCCCAAACTGCAGCCCAAAGCCTTATTAAAAGCAGTCTGTCTACCCATTACAACCAGAAATGGAAGCAAGAGGAGCAGTTCTGCACCTGGAGAGCTGCACAGGTCATTTTGGGGCTGAGGCAGCGGCAGGACCAGGAACGCACAGGCAGGAAGAGGCAGCAGGTGTGGGAGAGCAAGTGCTGGGGTTTTTTTTTTTTCCCTTCCCCAGCATCTTAAACTAGGTAATTAGGCTTAAAAACTGTGTTATTAAACCCAAAGTGAAATAAGTGAAAGTAAAGACATACCAGAACTAAGGTAGCATGATTTATTGACATGAGCTGCTAGTACACGCAGTACATAACTACATCTATTTAATCATATGATAAGTGCAAGCTGGATTTTTAGTATACATTTAATACAGTGCATGGAGGAAGCTCATAATGTTTTTTGGACTTGTCTAGGAGTTGTGTACTAATCATTAGAAAAGTCTCCCACAAGCATTTGCTGCTACAAAAGACCAAGGAACTGAAATACTCCAATTAACTTTTGAACCAGACTTGGCACAATGTGTTAAGAAACTCCAAAAAGGAGGGAAGATAATTCACAGCAGCCCAGGTGCCAACCAGCTGAAGAATCCCCAATTAATGATAAAGCAGGTATGTCAGAAATAAGGAGAAAGGAAATATTTTTTTTTGCAACCTTTTAAATTATACATACTTAACACCTTTCCAGATGTCTTTCTCATGCTTTATCATCTGAGGAGAATAAGACAGTAATAGTAGTAAGAATCTTATTTCATTACTTTTTTTTTCCCTTATATCTTACATTGCTTGCTTTCTGTTAAGATGCTGAATTGTTTGTGCTGTATCAATAAAGTCCATTTAAAATCCATACATTGCGAATATTTTCTGACCAGAGTGATGCACCCCTTCCTGAACACATGCAGCACAGGACAACCTAACCTACACCATCACATCTCCTCTACATTTCCTACCCTCCTTGTGCTTGGCTTTGCAACTTCAACATCCTTTGGAGGTAGGAGCTTCTAAAAATGACGCAACTTAAAACTGAAGGCAGAAGGCCACTGGATTACCAAATTTCTCAAAGACTCCAGCCTTTTGGGGAGCAGAGATGAACTCCTTGGAAAAGATGAGGAGTTCGGAGGAAGTCTCTGCAAGCCCAGGACTGTAATCCCCAGCAGATGCTGCCAGAGGTTCAGCCAGAAGGTTGGCCAGCAGGATCACATGGTGTGTGAACATGGCTTTTCCCTGGGAGCATCCCGCCAGGAGACCCACGTGGTGTGGCACTGCTGGATTGTGCTGCCTGCACAAGCACAGGAAATCAAAAGACAACTGAGTTAGTGCCAAAATTGTCAAAGCCTATGGCAAGTTCCTTGCCCCAGTGGTTCCTTGACCCTTTATTAAGACCTCTGTTTGGAAAAAAAAAAACAACTAGAAGAAAAATTTTGAACTATGGAAATGGGCTACAAATGCTGGTGGTTTCACAGCAGCATAAAGAGCCCAGGTAAGTAAGAGCCACAGAAAGTACACCAATTTTGTTGTTTGTTTTTTTTTTAATCGGTGATTTCCAGTATCACTTTGGATATGCAAAGTTAAAGTCATCTATACAGCTGGTAAAATTTGTATGTATTTGATTACTTTAATGCATTATCATTACAATGCAACATTCATCTTTATTTAAGCTTTACCAAAGCACCCGTGTAGGTGCAGCTGTTGCAGTGCTGTCACTGGTACAGATAACCCACACATTGCAAAGTTGTGTACAGCGTTTATCACGAAGCAGAAAAAAGTGGCATGTAGGAAAATAACACATTGATTTGAGATTTGCAGTCCTGAATTCTGCACATCCTTTGTTTCATTTTCTTCTGTTATAGGCTCTTTTACACATAACATTTAATACGCTTTCTGTGTGAAATATGCTCTTTAATGCCTGTTAATAAATAAGTATATAATTACCCTGACTCCTATCAGAACTAATATAGTTGAACAAACTTTCTGAAAAACAAAAATTTAAGTACATTACACAGCACGAATGAGCATCAATAAACACCCTACTCCAAGGTCTGATTTACAGTGATACAAAAGTGAGAACGTACACGGGGAGGGGGGGCAGGTACCCCAGACACAATGGCAAAAACAGTGAGTGGGGAAAGAGGGGGAGGGAGGATAGGGTATAACCAGTAACCAAATGATGCAGGTTGAGTGGACAAGGGGATGAAAAGGAAAAGACTTTGCAGTGTGGAAACCAGAGTGAAGGCGATTGTGTGGTCACGACATGGTTCCAGGCAAGTGATCAATGCTGTCCCAGCCCCTTCAGGGTCATGCAGAGCCCAGCCAGCTCCACAGAGGTGAAAAATACAGAAATAGGTTTCTTCTTTGTCTTTCCTCTGATTTTCTCCTAGGACAGAGCTCCTTGGCTATTTCACAGTTTATTTGTCCAGTTTGGCCTTTGTGGTCTTGAGTTTCAAGCCTCCTGTGACTTCTTGCATTTCAATGCATGCACACAGACACAGACACAGCCAAATGTCTTAGCCCAAAGGTGAAGTCAAACAGATTTTTGCTTCATTTGCTGATCTTTAAATCACTTACTGAAGGGCCTCTGCCTTTTCGACTCACCAAGGTGTATGGTTAACCTTAATGTCGCTGAAGTCACCACTCACATGGATGCACCACTTGGAACCTTCACATTGTAGTTAAAGTCTCTATAAACACCGCATTCAAGATACACTTTGTGTTTATGCTGAGGAAGTTTAAAGACAAAAAACCCTGAAGAGCTTACGTGTAGGTTTAACAGTGCTAAGTCGAGGTAATTGTTATACAATATTCCCGGTTCGTGAAGTTCAGTTTCCAGTAGTTCAATGTTGCATTTGTGATGGGAGAGCAAGCTGCCATCCACAGGCTCACGAAAGTCTTACTGGCAATCACTGTTTGGCATTTCTCTATTAAGACAGGATGCAGTGGTCCTATTCTTTTCCAATCTGACTTCATTTAAAAAAAAAAAAATCTCAAAATGGCCATCAGCAGCATGACATCTGTTTGTTTTCACACAGAGGTGTTTATTTATTGGGTTTTTTGGATATTTTTTGTCCCAGTCCTTGGATAGACTATAGTGTAGCACCTAGCATGTTGCTCTACGTGGGTGCTACACACCTCCACTCCCCTCATGTGAAGTATCGACACTGTGTAGAGTCAATGTAGCAGTAAGAAGTACATCGCAATTTTCCGTAAGACCTAAAATAAAAGAGAATATCTCAGTTTCAAAGTACACTATAGTTCATATTACACAGTTTCTGGATGTAACTCTGTAGGAGCAAAGATCAGAAAATGCCAAGTACAGCAACATATGGGAACAAAATTAAGAGGCTAAATTCCATTAGTGCTCTACTGTGCTCCCCCTTGTCAGCAAAATAAGAGTCCAGGAGAAACTGAGTGAAGTCTTAATTATCTTCTTTTTTTTTTTTAATTAATAAAAAAATCCCCATTGGCAGTGGCACTTGAGCGTTATGCAAGGGTGGGTGTAGGAGGCCTTGGCACTCTCCCTTGGGAACTGTGTAAGGAAATATCTGAGGGTCTGAGTTAAATGTTTTTCCAGTTACTTCCAATAGCTTCAGCAGGTGTTACTATGCCTGTCCTTTAATTTATTTTAATGTACTTGAAATAATGATAGTGACACATGCCCACCTGCAAAATAATAATAAAAAAGTAAATGGAAGGGTCCTTGCAAGAAAAACAGTGATTTTGTCTTTCTGCTGACTTAAAACTGAGCTGCAGTGACTCTACCTATTGAAGACCTGACCAGAGATGTTAATAAAATAAGCATTTTGCTGAGTTTTTATTGCTAGCATATATCTAAGTGAATAACCCATCCATCAGACAGTTCATAAGCTGTGGATTAAGGAGCCATCAAGCAGGTCCTTAAAACTATGTCCCTGGATAACCCACATTTTCAGAAAACCAACATAAAATCTGAAGTGAAGATGTGTGAAATATGAGAAGTGATTTGGGGGCTGGAAAGAGCAGAAAAATGGGAAAATCAGTTGCAGTAGAGGCTGCTTTAGGATGAAACTCCCATGGGAGTGCCAGGCTCATACACTTATCCCATTTCACTGATGAGTCACAGCTTTTTCTTTAGTTTAGCAGATAATTTGCAGACTGCACACACAAAAATAAAGGATCACAGTTGCTCTTCTTCACAACTTGATTATACATGGAAAATGAAATTTATAAAAATTTCTCATGCTTTT
Source organism: Mesitornis unicolor (assembly GCF_000695765.1). Taxonomy (NCBI): domain Eukaryota; kingdom Metazoa; phylum Chordata; class Aves; order Mesitornithiformes; family Mesitornithidae; genus Mesitornis; species Mesitornis unicolor. Next base: position 41,306 of record NW_010206626.1, read on the forward strand.
GTGGTGCGATTTTTGGCACCAAACTTTGGAGTCTTAGAAGGGAATAGTTTTCCCAGTAGAAAACAGTTCCACACTGCCTGAAGATGACATCACTGTAAAATGTTTCAGGTTGTCAGGTTTGCTGGTCTCGATTTTGGTAATCTCTTACACCAGGAGCACTCCAACAATTGCAGTGGAAAGGCTTAGCACAGCACTTCACTCACAAAGACATTCTGTGGTTTCTTATTCCTGTCAATTAGCACATTATTCTGCCATGAATAATAAGGGCTCTGCACCTAATTTCATTTGCAAATTAAATGTTTCCTGTTAGCCAGTAACAATACCTGACAGCTAAATAGAGGTGCTGCTGTTGGAGGCAAACCGCTGACCATAGGAGGCTGCTTAAAGAAAGGCAGAGAAGGGAAGCCAACAATAAGCAGATGTTATAAATGAAGAGCATTGCTAAGCAGATGCCTGGCTTTGCATCTCTGGTGAGAGAATTGTCTGGTTACTTCAGAAACAAAGATACCCCTAGAGTATCCACTAACGGTAAGGGCTACGGGAGGTCGGTTGGAGGTTGTTTTTTTGGTTTGTTTGGGCTTTTGTTCCTCCAGTGTGATAATTTCCTTCTCATGGTCTCTCCTACACTTGGTATGTCATGGGTGAACATTAATGTAATGATAATGTCACCGAAAGAGGAAATATTTGCAAGCAGTGTGCAAACATATATGTAAGTGATCCTCATTAATTTTCTAGAGTAAGAGGCATATGCTTATTACTGAGAGATGAGATTTAGCCCCTAAAGTCAATGATATGCAGAGATAATTTAATAGACTCTTTCTCTCCCACTACCTGCAGTGATCCCAGCGGAATAAGGTTTAAGTGTGTAATACTTTTCTATTTTAAAGCTGGTAAACAAATGAGAAAAAGAAAAAAGAACCAAAGTGAGGAGAACTCATACATACCCAGGAAGATATGTTTTACATGTCAAATATCCAAAATCCTTCCCATCGCAGTCTTCAACCCCCTCGTGTCTGTAGCCATCTCCGCAGTAAGCACGGCGGCATCCTAGTGAAAAATACATAAAGAAATACCTTCAAGGCACTTCACAGGTAAAGGAGGCAGCTGAGGTAAGTGGAACTAGATTTTTAAGGGTAAAGTACAAATCAAGGCATTTTGAGGAAGGCTTTCTGTAAGGACTGTCTGAGGAGTAGCAATATTCTTCACTACAAAAAATATGTTATTTTTTGTCTAATTTCAATGACCAAGTGGAAAAATGGATAACTACTAAAAATAACTACTACGGGAACACTAGTTACAGCAGCATTTATTCTAACAACAATTTTAATAATTATTGTTACCATCGATTAAAAAAAATAAAGGACACATAAAATACAGTTAACAGAAGTTATTTGGGGAGGTCATATTTCCCAAAAAACACTTTGAGGCCATTAAGTGGTTTGAAAATCCCAATCCTTTGTGCAGTATCCACGTGTGTCTACTGTGAGTTCCCATGTATGAACAGAATTATACAGATCTATTTCCTGTCTATCAAAAAAAAAAGTATGTAATGATGGCTAAAAAGGTGTTTTCTCACTGACTTGAATGTGAGGGGGCCTTGTGACATTTTTTCATGGAGATTGGCATGTAGGCTGCAGTAATATGTGGATTTGTTTGCTATTTTAGCAACAGGACTTTGTTTTTGATGTACTTAACTACTTGAGTATGGCTTTATAAATTGAAAAATTTCATTTAGCTCAAAATCCCTTTGACATCTTCTCAGAGACACTATTAGGCAGCAGATTAAAAGGACATTCAAGAATATGGAGTTCATAAGACTTAAAGTGGGTTATTTACAACTAGAAATTAATTAATTGCACCAAGTATCTGTTCATTAGAAATTGATGCTTCCAAGAGCAACAAGCCTATTTTAAAATTAAATCCTCTTAATATTTGGTTAACCTTGTTCATTTGGTTCAGTTACAAGAGCAGAATGACGGCAATGTATTTGTTTCCAAGTAACTCAATGATAACTCTTCGGGTCACATCAGTGTCAGAATTCTATGCAAATTCTAAATTAAACATTTTCTCGAGCTTGGAGCCTGGAGAGCTCATGATTTCTTGTTGGATTACTCTGCAGTCATGCAAGCTTAGAGGGGCACTCATCTATATGCCTCCCTATACCTGTTGCAACTGAACTGCCTTTGAAATTTCCTCCCTGCTGTCAACGAGAAGTTAGCTGGAATTCCTTAGTTGTAAGAGGAAGGGTGACAATGGATAGATGAATGGGCAAACTTGCACAGAGTGACTGCTTACACTTCATTTCCTTAGAATGAAAGGTTAAAAAACAGAGGGCTATGTAAATGAAAAAGAAAAATTGCATCTTTCAGTGTTGGCTCATAGTTGCTCTGAAATGTGAAGGAGCATCCCTTTGCTAGTACTGAGTACCAAGCCTACTGTGTGCGAGCTGTAGATGTTGCAGAGCGCTGTGCTCTGGGGAAGGAATCAAGCAGTACAAGTAGCTGAAAGGTAGAAGGTGAAGGTACGCTCTTTGCTATCCACAACCAGCAAAATGAAAAGAAGATTGTCTAGACAGGAATCAAATGTTGTCTAAAGCTAATAGTGAAGGGAGTGGGCTGACACTTTCTCGAGGCAAGTGAATAACAAAATCCAAATTGATTTTACGGGACCCAGGACTGGCTTGCCAGTGAGGAATGTCATCCTCAATGAGGATGTATGAGAAGTACTTGGGGGTCACCTCTGTCTTGTGCTGGTGTGAGGCACCCACATGCACCAAGGACCTCAGGTTTTGTACTGTGGTCATCACACCTCTCTCTCCCAGTGCCTGCACTTGAGTCGCAAACCGCTCAAGCTCCCCTTAGTGAAACACCTACCTGTGTGACACTTGTGTGACTTACACAGCGGTATACCCTGCAGAAACAACTAATGCACCTTCCGTGATGGAAAGAGGCTGCTCTTGTCATGCTGTAACTTACTTATACAGTCATCCGTCACAACTGCATTGCCGTCGTCACACTCTTCCCCATCCTGTATGATCCCATCACCACAGGTACCACCAGCACCAAAGCGGTAATCCACAGGGTAGAAAGGGGTGACCTGGCCAAAGAAGCACACAGCAGTTACCGAAATGACCATGAGCAGCCTGGCCAGCAAGCAGAGGTGAAGGACTGTGGGAAGCAAATCCCACAACCAGGTTTCATATCCCATTATTTGGTAGTTTGCACAGTTTATACAGAATCTGATTCAAAGTCCAGTGGACACAAGAAGGATCCTGCTGCTGATTTCAGAGGGACTTAGCTTAGTTCCCTGAAGGAACAAGGAAATACATGCTTTTAGTTAGCAGGGTTTGCGTTTTCCCAAAACTTTGTACTCTGGTGAGTTTTGCCTTATTTTGTATTAAATAATAATAAAAAAAAGCTCTTTACTATTACAGTTCCCCAAACTCAGCCCCAGTGGAGCCTGGCTCACAGGGACATTAGCAACACTGAGTTGCAGCCTCAGCAATTAAGACTCCTGTGAAAAAAAAATTAACTGAATTAGGTACCGATGTGGCAATACTCCAAAAAGAGCTTTCACTCCATTAGTTTCACTGATTCTGTAGGACACAGTACACAAATATGTTCTGTATTTAAAAATGAAACATACACTCACAAGTTTTCTGAGACCACAGTCATATTTTCACCTGGATTGGGAGCCATCCAAAGGTATCCTTGAAATACAAAGACCTCTGGTCTCTTCTAAAAGCTAAGGCATTTTCGGTGTTTAACCGGTCCAATTCTTCTTGATTATTCACCACAAAAATCTGGGTAGAGAAAAAGAGATGATTGGTAACCCTCTAAGGAAGTATTTTTGATTGTCATTTAATTTAGCTTTGTAAACTGATATATTTAACTGTAAATAAATAAATAATTGCACAGAAAAATGATTTGGTTGTTTTCAGAAACAGAATAGTGTGAGAAAGTAGACCCATGGACTGCCAGACTGTAAGAGGCTCCATTGTGACTGATAAGAGTCTCCAAAGGAAGACTGTCTTTCCTGAGCACTTAACTACAACTCCAATGGCCCCTGTTACAAAATGCACATCCACAGGTAAGCATGATACAAACACATAGCTCAATGCAACCTTCACTTATGTTTTACCACTTTGTACTTTGTTTAGATTTAATTGGCATTGAAATGCATGTTACTTTACACACATATACTTTAGTCCAAAGCCAAATTTTCAATTAAACAGAAAAACATTAGTTCAAAATGGAAAAATTAGGATGAGTTGCTCTCTTAGATATTATTTTAATGTCTCAACCACTGAAACTGGCTGTAAGGGGCATCAGGAAATAATATCTTCCTTCAGCAGCTTAATCAAATTAATTTTAGCAAGATTCAAACCATTTTTAAATTAAGAAACAGCAAATTGAATGCTGAGCAAAATGGATTTAGAGATGAGCTTGATTCCCAATAGCATAAACAGAATTGGCTCTTTTAAAATGATTACAATTTACCCTGAAATTTTTACATAGCAAAATATTTCCATAGCCTCCGACAAAGGCCAGTTTCATTAAAGAAGCATGGAATAAAAATGCCTTCAGCTTGAATGGAAGAAAGCAAAGAACTGATTCTGTAATTGAGTTTAGGAGCTCAAGTCCCAGTCTCAGAGTTCTCATTTCTCTTGAAATCAAGAGCAGATCTGCCCTCTCTGAAACTCTCTATTATGGATACTGGCTTTTGAAATTGCAAAAGATTTGAAAACCTGAATGAACTGTAGCCAGTGACAGAAAACCACTGCTTTGCTTCCCAGCCTCTCCCCACTGCTGGCACCGGAGGAGCTGATTGGCGAGCAGGTGTTTGCACTGGGAACATGCTACTTTTACGATGCTGCTTTGGCAAACCACTCAACATGAGAGACCGGGAGCACAGAGCACCTTCTCAGGGGCATTTCCAGGCACAGCTATAGCAACCCTGACAATAGTCTTCAAGTGGTACAAGACAGGCTTCAAAGCTGCTGCGTGGGGATCTGAACAGAATAAATAATAGCAAAGTTTAAGCTCCTGCTCTCAACACTCGAGGGAGTAAAACAAATGGGGCAGGCAAAGGGAGAGTGCTGCTCTGCAAGTCCACTTTCAGAGCTGAGGCTTCCCTCTTTGCCATCCCACATTTCTGACAATTAAATGGTATTTTATCATCATTGATTGAGGGTTCATAGCAACAAGGTAGGGTACTTATATTCTAGGTAGTTACACTCTCATTCACATCTTTTAAGATCTAGCATAAAACTGCCTGATGGAGAAGGAGGGTGATAAGACCTACACAGGATATTGCAAGCATTGTACCATATTCTATGAGATATCCGTGCTGTGAAGTACATGATAGTTTTCTGCAATAGTGTGCATTTTCTTTCATGCACTTTCTTCTCTCACAATTAAGTTTTAAAAATAACAGGGCTTTTTTGTAACGCAGCACAGACAGGGAGGATGAGCGAGCAGCTGATGAGACTTGCAGCACACTCATGCAAAAGATTGAGTTCAATGACCCAGTTTAATGGACACTGTTGTGAGTATGTCTCTTTCACATGCTGTAACAGCTTTCTGACAAGGTGACAGATGGGAAAGTTAACAAAACTAATCACTGCTCTTTGTCATTCAGAGACGACCGGACACCACACAATATCCACTTGCATGAATGGAGTGGCTGGGCTGCGCTAGTACACAGCAGTGAAGTAGCATTTTCATTGCTGATTAAGTGCTACAATGCTCAGAATAATAAGGCAGAGCCCAGCGGAAGGAAAAGTACTGAAATGGTATTTACAAATCCCAAAGAAATCAGAGATGAAAAACTGCTGGGTCACTTTCCAGCACTGACTTGTCCTTCAAAGTACTTTGTCCAATGTGCTCATAAAAATGCTTGCAAGAAGGGTAAAGATTGATACCAGCTATACAATGTCTATTTCTACAGACAGGAAGGAGCTCAGAAGTCTGATTCCTATGGTTTGTGGAGACTCCTTTTTGGTACAAAGTAGAGAGTTTATGCTTTGGGAGAAAGTTCTATCATATATGAGAAATGCTCCAGCTCAATATTCAGTTCTGAAATTACTGTCTTTGCAGAAGAAGATACAAAAAATAAGCAAGAAACAGATGCTTCCTTCAGTAACCAATCTGAAATATATTTCAATTGACTGAAATGAAAAAAACTCAACAGATTATATATGTACAGTAAGAAACAGAAAAGAGCATCCTCCAGCTCAAAAAGAAGTTTCTAAACATGTGCTACGTTACTGATGGTTTGAAACAGCTGCATTTTAGCATCTTGACCACACAATCCTCAGATGAGTTATGAGAGCAGACTTTCTTGCACTGACTGGATCTCAGAGGTGGTGGATACTAGAGATAATGCATTTCCCACATAAAGACATCTTCCCTCTTAAATGCAAAATATGAGTGAATACAACACCTCTAATAATAAAAGTATTTAAGAATCACTCACATCCTCTCCCAGAAAATCTGCTTACCGCAGGGACTTTCGGATAACTGTATCCAAACAGAGGTTCCTCATATGATGGGTTATTCATATGCTGTGGGGATCTGCAGACACATCTCCCTGGAGGCCCTGGAAGTCCTCGTTCCCCTTTTGGTCCTATTGCAAATTGCCCTAGGAAGCAAAATACCAGGTTAGAGTTTTAGACTCTGTAGACATCCACAACACTCTGGACTTACGTGTTTGTGCAACCACTTGAGTAATGCTGTTTCAGAGGTTTCTGTACAAGAAAACCCAACCAGAAATACAGGAGTGCTACAAATAAAGACAAAAAAACTACTGCTTTTTGACTTTCAGACTTTGGCAAGGATGAACTACTCTGCAGAATTAGACTATGAGCCAACATGTTCATTCTGCAAGCAGTGACATCACGACAGAAAGGTCATTTAGGAGAAGAATTTATATTCTAGAGGGGAAAAAAAAAAACATCAGCAAGCCTGACACAAACTTTCTGTGGATAGAATAAAGCCTTCAGAAAGTAATCGCAAGATCCTGGCTGCCTGCCCATTAGCACGGTGAAAATTCTGCCCTCTGAAAATGTCCAGTTAATTTACTGAGGATAAAGATGTTTCATAGTGGAAGACATGAGATACGTGAAGATTTCGAAGCAGCCCCCAGCTTCACAGATGTCCCATTTCTAGGCCACCAGAAGGAAGAGATGTCTTGCCCACTAATGTAAGCAAGGGAATTAAAAGGGAAAGCAAAGTGGGAGAGGGCAGTAGAAGCAGCTGTTGTTCATTTGAAGATACAGTAGCTCACAGAATCACAGAATATTAGGAGTTAGAAAGGACCTCAAAAGATCATCTAGTCCAACCCCCCTGCCAGAGCAGGATCACCTAGACTAGGTCTAGGTGCCAACTGGTTTTGCTTTTCTTTTCAGATACTTTCTATGTATCCCGGTTGAGAAAATCCTACGTGAGGGCTCAGTGTCACTGAACACTGTGGGTTGCATATGGTCCTTCATATCTATGCTTGGTCTCACAGGAGCAAGCAAGCTGCCCAGAGTTCAAGTGCATGCATAGCTTTGAAGCTGTATAATTATCAGTTAGAAGATTTTTCTCATGATTTCTACAACAGGTACAAATGCAGTGAGCATAGATTTCCAGTACTTAATTAAAGAGAGTTTTCTCCACTGCTCCTTTTCCCCTCTCTGACTCCTATCCCCTCCTTCTCTTCCCTTCTTTCTTTAATGCCATTGTGACTTGAGTCTCATCTGTTTTTCTTTTACAGAGCTGCACAGGGTAAGTATGTCTTGGCTGATTACAAATCACAATCTTTCACTGTAAGCCAGGATATCTGGAGAAGCAGCAGACCTTTGATGATGGAGATTAACTAGTCCCTCCAATGCTGCCAGATGGCTTTTCATCATTCCCATCTACCAAAGTCCCACAGGAACCACATAAACCATGGGTTTGGATTTATTTTAAACATCAGAAGCCATGATGTAGACTTTAAAGTACGGTGTAGAGTATTTATAACGGACAAAATTGGCATGACCTGCCTCAGGAGAAATAGTCTCCTTGTTGTCAGTGGAGAAGCAAATGAAGCCCTGCAGCACTTTTAGTAGAGGGGCCTATGTAGGTGAACATGATGAGTCAGAAGGGGTTGGGGAGGAGGGACACTATTTAGGAGATCACCTGATCTCCTGCTTACCTGATACTGAAGGTCCAGGGGGGCCTGGCTGGCCAGAAGGACCAGGCCTTCCAGGTGGACCCATGATACCCGCAGGTCCAATGTCTCCCTTTAGTCCCTAGGAGAAAGGAGACATCCATTTAATTGCTAAACTGTTAATAACACACAACCTCCTCAAGCCAGCACTGGCTTCCCTTTCAAGAAAGCCAAGATATTTGTCAATAGGAGCATGAAGCATGAACTTGACAGCCACCACCCCAGAGGAAGAGGTGCTGTCCTCTTGTGCATGGAGACAGAAAAGCATGTCCAGGCAGGATTTCTGCTCCTAAATGTGAGCAGTCCCAGCAAACCTCCTCTGTGTGGAGTCACGAATGATCCTGCTCTGGCTTCAATCATTTGGTGGCCTTTCTTTAAGGATGCCTTCTTACTCCTGGTGGCTTTCTAGGAGTCAGTGCAGCTCAGAAAGAAAGGGCTGGTGGAGCTGAAATAGATGACCCTGGATAATCTTTAGTGACTGCGACATTTCCTAGTCTTAGGGTGCAGTCTTTCAGAAGCACACTATTGACTGTGAGGCCCACACTGTTTTCAGCAGTACTTCAGCTGCCTGAGGACTTATATCTCCTTAACTTTCACTGTGGGTATAGATGTGTTAATAAATCATCTCATGGTGTGCAATGGCTGGACTTTACAAAGTGCAAGCCAGTGTGCGGCAACACCAGGTTGACAAATAGCGTCCCTCTGGTACCTTATGACTCAGTTAAAAATGCTGTAAAATTACCTGTGAGAGACAACCTTACACACAGTTACCATACAATAGATAATATTCTATATCAGCCCTAATCTGCCTCATGGGAGGTTGTTTGTGCAGCCATACCATTAGACATTTGGAAGTTTCACTCTAGAACTGTTCAGCACCTTCCTATTTTTGCTCCTGAATTTAATATGGTGACACTTATTAAAAATAACTATATTTATCTTCCTGCTCATACACTCTCCAGGGCTTGAATTTCTCAGCTTTATATCAGAAGTGTATTACATAGCTTAAGTATCTTATTTGATTTTTATGTAACCATATACATTATTTAGCATAACAAAAATGATGTGTGCTATATAAGCTTTCCTTTAATGACAAAGGAGATTAATTCCTTGAGGATGGTGTAATTCCAGGTTAATGTGCATTCACGGGTGCATGATGAGTGGTTGCAAGTCTAATTTCAGAGTAATGAAGCATATATAGTAGTATACGCTAAAATAATTTGGTTTTATATAATATGTTGCATCCCATGGATAAGTTTGAATGTCACTTGCACCATTTCAACAGAGGAAGGTTGATTTTGCCATGGCCCATAAAGAACTAATTGAATATTTGCTTTGTTTAATCCTATTAGATAAGCTCTGTGCCATCAAAATATTCCAGGATTTATGTGAATGTCAGCGATGCTGATCCCTAATTACCTCTTACATTACGCAACACAGGACTAGCAGACCAGGATTTTGTAACCCCCAAGATGTCTGTGGAAAATCTCTGTCCCCCACACAACAAAGATCTGGCAGAGGCAAGTCAGCACCAGTCAGACATGTACTGCCCAAAAAAGAGCTGTCTGCTGTGTCTCCTGCTTTGAAGGAATGATTGCTTAATATGCTCTTGTTTAGCACAGATTAAATAATAATGGTAGTGATTTATATTAAATATTTCTGATTTGTTTCTTTTCACATGCACCCATGAAATTCAGAAAAGCTTTCCCCACAATATTTATATTTCTCTCCCTTCTTTCTAAACCCCTATGTCATTCCTCCTTATCAAGACTGAAATGCTAAACTTGCTCCCAAGGGTCAGTTTCCAAGTTATGAAGCTTTGGATGTCACATCTCAGAGGGCAATGAGGCTGCGGCTTGTGACTCCCACGTCCTGGCCACCCTGTAGGAAGAGCCTGCCCCAGAGGCAGGGCAGAGCTGAAGAAGTCAGTGAGATAATCAAGAAGTATCTCAAAATGGCAGCGGAAGTGACACCTTCCTAATTTAGCTGCTCTTTTCTAGGGATGGCAGCTGGATCAAGAGACAGGAAATGGCCCCATGTTGATGGCAGCTATCCTCCCAGCTGAACAAACAGCCAGATGACAACTACAGCACTTAAAGGCAGCAGCCAGACCCACAGAGCCTTGAAATGCCACTCAGCTTTTTTCAAAGGATTAGGAAAGAAGAAAGGAATCAGCTAGTTCACCAATTACAGAGGAAAACCCACTTTTCCTGCAGAAGATCAATTTGAAATTGCTTTCAGGACATCAGAAAGGCGTTTGTGTACTGGGCCTGGAAATTTTAATTTAGGGCCAGACTATAGTTCTTTTAGTCACACTGATTGTTGCCTTAAATTATGACTCGCCTTGTGTCACCACTTTTTGATTAAGACACTGTGTAACGTGACAAAATGTCTAAGGTCAAGTACAGAGTGCACTGTGTTCAAGTTGATCAGCAGGCACTGCATCTTCTCTCTGCCTTGTGTTTCGGAAAGATATCCTGTGCACATTACTTTGGCAAGACAGATGAGCAGTTTACAAAAAAATCCCAAAACAACAACAAAAGCCCAGCAAAGAGCAGACATCAGCTTTTAAAAACTGACAAATCAAGGACAAAAAAATATTTCTTCTGGGTCATCTAGCAGACTTAACATTGCACATACCTTCCTTATTTGGTGAGCTATTACTCCCTTCCCCCAGCACCCAACCTTTCATTTTCCCCCACATTAGGTATTCTTTCACTTCGGATATTAGATGACAGCATCAGAGCAACAGTGAGGCAGGCATGTGCCTCTGTTTGCAATGCTGGGCATAGCCAGGTTGCAAATAAAGTGCTTTTAGCTGAGCCCATTAACCACTGTATCCACAAGCTCCTGTATCTGGGCAGAAGTTCATTACAACTAATGTCAGCCTAGGAACAACCAGTTCCTTTCCCTGTCAGCAGAAAGAAACAGGCTCTGCAGGTGGCAATTCAGAGCACCAAAAGGACTGGTCTCCTTTGTCTCCCCCAATATAAATGTTAAAAATAAATAAAGAAGGAAAGGTGCTCCTAAAGAGGCCCATTTGGTGACCTGAACAGGTAACGATACTAATATTGCAACCTCTTCCTTGAAAAATGCTATAGTGGAGGAGTCAGTATCTAATTTACACACAACTTGTGGTCTTTACAATTCACCTGAAAATCTGAAAAAATAGTTCCACCTGCATAATTATTTTGAGCTCTAAATAAGGACCATTTGTCAACCATCCCATTCCTGAACAGCTTCCATACAAGATTACTATCCCTTCAGGTCACTAGGTGTCTTCCTGACCTTTCTCAGAGCAGAAGAATCTGTCCCTGGCATGTAGTACTATGGCGAGAACTGTCATACAAATATCGAGTCTAACAAATCAATCTTGGTTTAGTGTTAACAGAGGAAATGGGAGAAACTGAGAGGGTGTTCTGCACTTTGCACTGTGTGTCGGACATCTCCAAGGCCTTTTGGCTCTGCAAGCTGACCTATTTTGACCAACACTTGGACCTGGTACAAGCTTGATTTTCCCCATGCGGCATGGAGCTGAATGTTGCAGATAAGCCCTAAAGCTGAAGTTTTAACTTCTGCACAACCTGTGCAGGTGTGTGAGGTGTTTCAGGGCTTCTGTCCACTCCTGTTGTTACAATTTGCATGGTACCATTGGAGCACAGACCACACAGTCATACGTCACAACCACACAGACACCAGGCATCACATAAAGGGGAAACACCATGGTCATACTTGTTTGCCTCGTTTTCCAGGTCTTCCTATAGGTCCTCTGTGTCCTGGTACTCCAGATTGTCCCTTTGGGCCCATCTCTCCCTTGGTGGGTGTGGAGGGAAGGAAGCAGAATGTTCAGTACAGAAATGCACATTACCTTAGTTATACTGGTCTTATATAAGACAGCAGATGGATTTTGCTCTAATTCGTATGATTCCTTTAGGTAATGCTTGCACCATTTGTTTCTCAGAACATCAAAATTATAATAAAATAATTTAAAACAAGCATAACAAAAAAGATATCTCTTACAATTTACTCAAATTTCCCTGCAAAATCCTTTCCTAAAGAGGAAGCCAAATGGAGAGATCAGAAACTTCATCAAACACTTGGAGAGGTCAAGGCTAGAAAAACTTTCTGACCCCTTGGCAATACATTGCATTGCTGGTAAGACGCACTTGTAATAAAATCAATCAGGGAAAGGGAGGTGAATTCACTCATCTTCCAGCCTCCTTAGAAGTAACCATTATTTCCTTATCCTAATTTCAGAGATAAGATGTGTTTATGTCATAAAATTATCCTTCTTTACAATTTCTATCCATAAGCCAACATCTGAATTGTGAATGTTTCTCAAGTAGAGAATAATGATGATAACAAAACTGGTCAGTCATCACTGCTTCTTGTAGTAGTACTATTACAATTCAGAGTATCAAGAAGTAAGTATTTATTATCTTCAAGTGAATAACACCCAAACAGTTAGGCAAGTTATGAATCTATAATCAAGAGTCTGAATATGTTAAACAGGAGGAAGATGATGCCTAAATCAATGTTCTGTGGAAAAAAAAGGAAACAACAACAACGAACAGCTAAATCTCAGAGTTTACTCCTAAGATAAAAGGTCTAAAGAATTTTATAAAGTCCAAGCGTTGGTCATTGAGTCAAGCAAGGCCCTCAATGCCTTATACTTTCCAGGATATCCCTAAAGCTATTCATTGACCCTCTGCCAGCACTTAACACCGCTCCCCAATACATCACACCCACTTACTTTCTGTCCCAGCATTCCAGGGAAGCCTATTTCTCCCTAAAAAGTAAAAGGAGAAAAATAATTAAAAATATGGAGTCATCTTAGACAAAGCACGATCTTCCTTAGAAGGAAGAAAAACATGTGCCATGTACTGATATTGATTAAAATACGCTCACTGTGATTCAGCACTGGGGGTGATGCAGTCAGTGGAGAACTATAAACCAAATTTCACTGTAAAGTTCTCTGTATGATAACACTACTCCTCCATCTGATCCTCTGCCACCTGCTTCCACTTCTCCGTCTAAAACATCCTGGTTGTGAGTCTGTCTACAGGCAACCCTGCTACCTGGACAGCTCCCAAAGCCCGCATTTGGGAATGGCATTTCTCCATTTACATCAAAAGCAGGTCACTTTTCCTTTCTTAAAGAACCACCAAGCCATGAATCACACTTTTTTTTTTCTCCCAAAGCAATCTATTATCACCACCTAAAAGCATTTTGGCAAGTTGTTGTGGCTCTGGAGGGCACAGGCCAGAAGAGACTGAGGTTACCTCCAGTGAAATCCCCCTTTGTCTCATCATCCACTGATGTGCTGGTGGGGCACAGACACAGAGGCTGCCCCACCACCCTCTCATCATGTAGGAACACTGCTGCCCCTCTTGCCCTCCCAAGAAGATGCTTCTGGGCTCCCTTCATCTATACAACTCCTGTTTGTTTTTTTCTATCAGAAACACATTAGTCCTCATGTGCACGTTCAGCTAAAGCTCACAGCCATCTGGAAAAGAAAATTACCTGGTCTCCTTTGACTCCTTTGTCACCCCTATCACCTCTGGATCCCTGGAAAGAGTTAACAGGGTGACAACAGCTTAATTACTACCATTTCTCAAGGAAGAAAAAAATATTTCTCCTACATGATGCATTATTTGGAGTAATGCAGAATACAGTCACATCTCCAGAGTGAAGCATATGGTAGATACCCTAAAATATAATTACTTTCATTGTTATTATAACAGAAGTAAGAGTAAGGTTTGTAGGAAAAGGGACTCCTTCTCCCCAGATAATTACTTTAAATGCATGCTTTCCTGGACCTAATACTTCCAAACTTGATTTTTTTTTCCCCCAGTTGTCTTCATCCAAGTTCAGGTCCTACTGTATGGTCTTACAGTAAAAACTGTTTCTGTGCCAGAGTATATAGAAACTAAATAAACCAGACCCATTCTACAGGTGTGGAAACTGTAGTGAGTGCACCATAGTAACTTGCTCATAAGGAGATGGGGTGCAAAACTCACTTCTTTAGCCTCCCAGCCCACACCACAAGACTGTGCTCCTTCTCAATGCTTGTTTTCATTTCTTAGTGGAACCTTTAGATTCACTCAAACAAAATTCAATCTCATTTCTACTGTTAGGGTTTTTTTTACTGTTTCCAGTTGTTAAATTATACATTATTATATTGTCACACTGACCTTTTCTCCTCTAGTTCCAGGAAAACCCTAAAGGGAAAAGCAGATATTTTAGTGCTTCTTGCTTTCAAGATTACCCAAAAAGCAGGACTTTCAAACTTTAAAGAAAAAGAAAGAAGCGCAAATAATTAATTGCATCAACTTGTAAATGCAAATCAATACTTAAAGCTTCTAAAACTGCACTGAAATAGGACTACAAAATATGAATTAAAGGCAAGACAACTCAGCCCAAAAGCCAGTAAGAAAAAGTCAGGTAAAGCCAGCAGGTTTGATATGACTTTTAAAATTGAAACAAGGGAAATAAAATGTAACTGAAAGTGAATGAAGCCTCAGACACCACATAATTATTTAAAATAATTTTAGCAATAATCTTCCTCTTCTATTTTTTTCTAGTGGGATACAATTATATATAAGTTTTGCTTTTAAAATATTTTTTGCACTACAGTAATTTACACCAAAGCATTTTTATGAAAAGCCAAAAAACACACCACAGTCCAACCAGACAACACAACCTTGCTTGAAGGAGAACATGTTTTTTAGCAGTATTAGAAAAGATATATCTTGATAAATGCTTTCCAGCAAATTCATGAGGGAAGCAGCTGTCAGCAGAGCATTAGAAACCAATGTCTGAAAATGCAGCGTTTGGTTAACAAACCTTAGAGCCCATTGGTCCTCTTGTACCTGGCAATCCCATCACACCCAACTCTCCCTTTTCACCCTAAAGGGGTCAATAAAGAGAGTTATTGATTGTGGCTCTCTGACGAGGTCACATGTGAATGTCTGATAGTTTAGTGCTTCAGGTTTTATGTCAAATAGTTGAGACAAGCCTGACTTTAGTGTAGCTTTGTAGTCAGAGGTCTATATAGCAATCATATTCTACCCTGCGTCCTCATGTTATCTTATTCTTCTATTTGCATTTTCTTGGGTATGTAACTTGTGCTCGTTTTGCCAGATGCTATTAAAGGACGTGCAAGCAAATCATCAGCAGCAATGGATCCTTTTACTGCACACAGGTGCATTGTCTCTACTCAGCATCGCTTGCACTGAGTTGCAGAAAAGAAAGGTATTTTGCTGCAAGCCTTTATGGCTTGGAGAGACATAGGGCATAACGATTACTTTTATTGTAGTTCTAAGACATGTGCTTTACAGTGGTTTGGTGCCAGTAAATCATGAAAAGGCTTTACAACAGCTTCTCTGGCTGCTGTCAGCTAACTGTATCTAGGGTGAAATACGGAGTAGTCCCTGCAGATGTGCAGCAGCCCTGCCAGCAGAATACAGTTGGCTCTCATTCTCCTTTGGCTTTCACTGTCCTAGTAGTAAAGAGGATTTTCACACTGGCTGCTGTCCCAGCAGAAGTTCAGAAAAGACTTGAAGAAACAAAATAGGAGAAGTAGGGATTGGACTGAGGCTGTGTCAAAGAAAGAGAAGTGTCCTGGTTTAAGGAGACCCAGCTGAAAAAATAGAAGGCATAGAGATGGGAATGAGGAAAAAACAAACAACAACCAACCAACAAACAGCAGTTCTTGCAGATTTACAGCAAGAAGAGGATGCAGCATATGACTATAGTGAAGATGAGTATCAGGAGTTTGGGGAGATCAGAGATGAGAAGAAGAAAAGAGAAACACAACTGATGGAAGTGAGCACAGAGATCTGCTGGCCTCTATTCAGCTGGAGCCTTCATTGACAGGCAGGAAACTGAAATTTATAAAGACCAGAAGAAATTAAAGTATGAACCCATCTAAAGAACAGAGAAGACTGGTATCAGAGGAGACCAGAGCAGAAAAATCAGAATCAAACAGCAAGTAGGACTTGCAGTCAAAGTACAGGAAGAAGTATTACTACTGAATGTGAGGAATGCTTCTAGGACTGTGATGAAAAAGCAAAACAATAGACAAAGAGGAGAAAAAATCAAAACAAGGAAGACTTCACGATTTTCTGATTGCTCTGATCTCAGTACTCAGACTGTAAGGGAACGAGGCAGTTGGACCTTTCTTCTGCCCTCAGTGCTCCCACTGTGGGGAATCATAGCACATGATGCATCTGGGGAGGGAACTATTTCCCATCTCACAGTTCAAAGTGAACATTGGTTCCTTTTAAGTACATTCTCTCTTGTTGCTCGCCTGCATGCCCACATACTATAACATCATGTTCTTCATCTAACACAGTTGTGAAGAACTTGAGGGTCTGCTTCCGAGGTGTGGCTTGAATTCAGAAGTCCATCTATTATTCTTGCAGTAGCAAGAGCTATTGCATCACATCCTCTGAGGTGTAGGCACCAACCTTCATGGAGCAAATGAAGAGTCAAAGATTTATTGGAAAATGCAGCTTCAAACTAAACATTAAGTGCAGTCTTTCTGCCTGATGCATAATGGAATGAAGAAAAGCAAGCTATCTCAAAAGTCCCTGTACAAATTTTGTATGCTGTGGCTCCTGTGAAGATCTGTATACCTTTTACATAAGATAATACTCAGGAAAGGACTGTCCTGAAGCTTTTTTATAATAAATGCAGATGAAGCAACCACTCTGCAGTAGCAAAGCACGTCCTGCCACTTCTTCTGCTGCTGGCTATGAAAAATTACAGCAATGAATGTTTGTTTGTGTGAGATTGAACTTCAAAGATCTGATCAACAATCCACACGGTTTGTAATCTCTTTCCCCTGACACTAGCCTTGTATTTTCCCTACGATCCCATAGGCACACACTTATGCTGCCAAGAAGTACACATGCAGGAAAAGAGATCATCAGAAAGCACAATCACAAAGCTAATGATCCTTATTGAAACACTGATTCGTGTGAGTCTGATACACCAGTGGTAATCAATGAGTCTTCATTAGCTTGTCTTTCAATTTTCCTTTCATGTATTTTAATCAACGTAAGAAGTGCCACAGGAGCTGGGCTGAAGCTGAAGTAAACTAACCCTAGACTGGGCATGTCATTGCAGATCAGTGTAAGGAATGGGACAAGCACAAAGTGTCCTTGCACTGCTGCAGCTTCCCAGTCTCCAGCAGTGGTTTAGAGACTTCCGAAGACAACTGTCGTGTTCAGACTGGGATGCTGAACAGGCAATCCCATGTGAATTTCAGTCTTACCTTAGGTCCTTCAGGTCCAGGCCATCCGACTGGTCCTGGCAGCCCAGGGACGCCCGGGGGACCTGGTCTACCCTTGAACGAAAACCACCAATTACAATGATTCATGTGACATTACTCCTACATACAGGCCTCCACTGCAGACAAGACATATGGAGGAATGAAGTGTTTTCAGGAAAAGAACCTCAAATTCTTCTTTATCTTGTTTTTAATACAAAAAATAGCATATTCTATTCATAATACAGTTTGTGTTGATGCTACGGGAGGAAGTGTGGGCTTGCAGAAATACCAGGTTATACTGATTCAAATAAGTAGATCAGTTACAGAGTAAACCTACATGTAGTCAAAATAATATTCCTAAAAACCCAGTATCAATAACTGAAATCCTCTTTTCATTTAATAGTAAGATGTAAAGTGATAAGACTCGCATGCAATTATATCAGTACAAATCCAATTTACATTAAGAACAGAATCAAATAATTAACTAAGATATTCCTATTTTAATTTACTATTATTTTTATTCTGAACATTCTCATATTACTAGCTATATTTGCTCTTTATTAGCTACTATATGACTAGGAATAACTACATACATACAGTTATTTATCTATTTCAATTACTGCCTGTTTCTCCTAAAATGCTACAGATCAGATCGTGCTATTCCACTGCTTTACACCACGTAATGATATGATCTTAGGAATGTCATCATGACATTTGGGACTAAGAGGGACCTCCCATGAGTCAGGCAGCTTTTAGCATGGGTTATACTGTGTTATTTCCAACCTGGAAAACTTCTCTTTTGGGACCTGTTAGCTCTTGTCAGGAGAGTAAGTACTGATGCACTGTGTTTAAGCTTTGCGCTCTCTTGTAGCTTGGTGGGTGCCTACCTCTGAGACATTACTGTTTTGAGCACTAGAATTTATATAAGTATTTTTTCTTTTACTGTAGGGCATTTGCAACTTAGATTAAAGAAAAGCCCTCTTTTGTTTATGAGTTTTGTGTTTATTTGAGTTACTGAATGGTAGCTGGTGTTAAAATCCTTTGTATATTATTAGAAGGGTGTTAAAATCCTTGGTATATTATTAGAAGGGAACTTCTTTTCCTGGTTAGTGACTCCCCCCTGCATAGCTCTGATTTCACCCTGCATTTCTGTCTTCTTTTAAAGTTAATTACATTAAATGGAGGTGCTTAGCGACTGAGATAACGTGTTCTGTTTCATCACATGTAGGGGCACGTATTTTTGACAATATATCATGGCTCATATGTCAACAAGCATAGGATTGTAGTCAGCATATTGCATTGGTGCCAAAACTCTGTAAGTGTAATCATTAATGGTTTTTCCTGCTTTGGGGGTAATTGATCAAGCTTTACTTAAACTCTGAAGGAGTAAAAATTTTTATTTTGCTTTGGGTGTTTTTTAATGCACCTTTAATGAAAGCTCCCATTTCCTGCTTCCCCTATCCACAGAGACATAGTTTGGGTAATTTCTCGCTCTGTTTTAATAGTGTGGCCAGAGCTGCATGCTCTTACTGAGGGAATTTGTCAAATTCAAACCAGCTGGGACAGCTTTCCAAGCCAGGAGCCCAGCCCTCCTGCCTTGTGCCCAGAGCTCCCCACCACCCACCCTGGGCACCAGGGGAAGCAGCACAAATAGGTTAAATTTCAACATTAGCTGATTTTTATTGAACTGTTTGTCTGTACTCCATTCTGATAGCTGCCACCTTTGTTCATACCTTTCTTCCTGGCCTGCCAATCTCCCCCTGCCAGAGAAAGGAATATATTAGTCTCCTAGGCACCACACGAAGCACAGTGGCTCATTAGTTGATGCATTTATAAAAAAACAAAAATAAATTGGGAATATCTTTGTATTTAATACTCTGCTTCCAGAGGTAAAATTAGCAGATTTGCTTTAGCTGAGCTCCTTGTTCTTACCTGTGTTTTCAGCCCTAAATCTACAATCACCTCCTTGTATAGCAAAGCATGTAATTATGTGCCCAGCTTCAGGTATAAGGCTCCTCAAGCATCATCATGGAGCAAATGCTTCACAGATCTGAAGTCATAACACAACATATAGACCACTTTTAATACCTGAGCTGACCCATACAATTAACACTGCATGGGAGAGTTCTGCTTCTCACATCCTCCCAGAGGGACAAGGTGGCCACAGGCTGTTGAATTAGTAAAATCACTGACTTGTGCAGCTGAGCTGCTTTTTTTAACACACATGGTAGACATAGGTAGCATAAGAAGCCATAAAAATATTTCAAGATTGAAAATGAACACTGAAAGATGAAGATTTAAATTGCAGCTTCAAAGAAATTCACAGCTTTACATTCAAATTAAGGCAACTTCCCACATTCAAAAGGCCCACTATTGACTAAATATACAAGCAAAAAAGTGAACAAAAGCCCCCCACTCCATGTCCCTCCTTGCCCCCCCAAAAACCCACCAAATTCCGTAACACAGACACTTACTTTCTCCCCTTTTGGTCCCATTAAACCAGGAATTCCTTGTGGACCCTAGGAAGAAAAGTAAATGCATTAGTAAGAAGGCACTGGTGGCTGCCTTTCAACAATCCCTGGCCCCGTAGGTGTCTCCTGGGAACAGTGTGGACCTCCAAGGCTGGGGTGTTGGATGTGGTGTTTGAACATGGCCTCTAAACACCAAGTCTGTGCCACTGCTGAACATCAGGCTGGAGAGTTGGACTGACATGAGAAGTGCAGATACATCTTCTAGATGAAGAAAACTAGCCAGAAAAAAGGTCTGAGGCAAAGGAAAGATGAGAAGCTATTTGAACCTGAAGAATTAGCAGCAATGAGGACACAGAGACATCCCTTCTGCTAGCAGAGGAGGTCAGCCAAAGGGGTGGGAAGGGAAGTAGCATAAAGCACATGGGGTGGGCTCTGCAGCATGCTGTGGACATAGGGGATTGCCACCACTTCTGAGTCCTGAAGACATTTCTCTCTCTCAGGTAAGGCTGATTCTCCTTTCAGAAGACTTCTTAATCCAGGTAGACCTTGAACCCCACCTCAGAATAAAAAAAATCAGAAAATACAGTTTTCTTTCTAGAATGTTTCAGTTCACACATCATTTTTTATTTTTGAATGACTAAGGAAAAAAAATCCCATGAGCCTGCGTAAGAGGAGCATCAGATTCACTCTACCAATCACTCACTCCAGGTTTGGATCCTGGCTGTCTTATACTGTCCAAAACATGATGCAAATTGTACATTAATAGAAGCAGAGTGTACCATCAAATGCAGATTACTACAACTATGCTAGTCAGTAGAGTTATTTTAGGTTTTCAGTAGTGTAAATCAGAATGCACAATATTAGAGTCAGAGTCAAATTTTATCTTATTTCGTTCATTTTACTTTAGGTTACGCATGGAAGGAATTACACTCTGAATTACACAATTACATTGTTACAAATCCAATTCTCCTTCTTTTGAAAAAGTGCTAAAATTCAGCTCTGAGTCTGAACAGTATGAACTTTTACAACTCCTTAGAAAGTCATGCAAGCTACAACAGAAAGTAATTCAGAAATACTTCTTAGATTTATTTTTTTTTTGTAATGTTAACATTTCTTTCCAGGTGACCATTGTCATAAAAGTATTGCCCAGAGGCCTGCTGGCTCTAACATTGGCCCATTATAAGACACAGTCCTGCAGTTTATAATTAAAAAAATTCCAAAGTCATGTTATACCCACTCCACTGTCTGCCACTGTGATAATATCTGCCATCCTACTCTATTTAAAAATATTCTTGGAGGGATCCTAGACCATTTGGTTGTAAGGTTAATATTATTTATAGCAATGGATTTTGCAGAACAATAGAATTAATATTACTGTTCTTCCAGTTTAAGTCAGAGAGAGTATAAAGAGGGTTTGTTTTTTAAAAAAGAGAAGCAAAGACTGAGATAACTGCTTCTTTTACACGTACTGCAGCTCTGGATCATGGCCAATCACACTGCAGGGCTGTTTTATAACACAGAGAAGACTTTTCTCAATACAAGACACAACAAATGCTTCCCATCGCATCTCTCCACACCTTATCATTCACATAAGTCAAGGTTCATAAAACAAGACTTTGTGGATTTCACATTGCATCTTCTAGACTATTTACAAATACCACCTGAAGTATTCATTTCTAAATATTTAAGGCTCTTTGCCACATAACCACACCTTTACTGTGATGCCCTGTCCTTAATTTTTAAACAGTGTTGGGGTACTTGTTAACTTCTCAGACAGCCAAAGCCTCAGTCACAGCTCTGCTGTGGCCAAGGGCCCATGCCATGCCTGCTATTAGCTGCACTGTAATACAATCAGCACCTAAATTGTAGAAAAAGAAATGGGAACTCAAAGGGACTGACACAAAGCTACTCAGCAAATCAGAGACAGAGGTGCTGCAGGTCAAGCTAGGAGACCTCACATCTCCTGAATCCCATCCTATTGCCCTTCTGAAGCCCCTCCTTTTCTCTGGTCTCTACCGTAGGTGTTTGCCTTCTCAGGGGTGTACTCCACTAAAGTTTAAGTTCATTGCACCTCTGGTGTACCTACTCCACAAGCTCTTTCCC
>NW_010206626.1:63383-88154 GCF_000695765.1 Mesitornis unicolor
AGGAAATAGAGTCTAAAGCAGAGAAAAAATTAGCAAAGGGCCTCTGAAAGAAGTGATGGCACCTCTGGGATTTTTGACAGGCGCTATCCACTGTAACACTCCACAAAAATAAAGGGTGAACTTGAAACCTACTGGAGGATGCAAGGCGGGGGTGAAAATGTAAGATAAAAAGCCTATTATGATTTATGCATAGTCATATCAGAATGAAATTAAGCCAGAGTTTGGTATGTTCAGTAAGTTGTAAAAAGCATTCCTATAAGATGTTTTACAGCTTTTTAAGGATATTGGAGCAAGTGAGAGAACAATGTGGTTTAATCACAAATGCACCACCCACCTGGGGTCCAGGAGGCCCTGTGGGGCAATGCAGAGAGGAAGCCTCTATTATCTGGAGCTCTTGACACAACTCTTCTATTTCCAGGGCAAGCAGCTTCTATGTAACATAAAACACAAGTGAACATGAAGCCA
This sequence comes from Mesitornis unicolor, assembly GCF_000695765.1. Classification (NCBI taxonomy): domain Eukaryota; kingdom Metazoa; phylum Chordata; class Aves; order Mesitornithiformes; family Mesitornithidae; genus Mesitornis; species Mesitornis unicolor. The sequence continues at coordinate 63,849 of NW_010206626.1, forward strand.
CACGTAGCTAGTCAGGGAAATGCATAAATAAACAGCCACCAAACCCTACAGCCTCCTGAAAGTTTATTTGCTCCCTCAGGGAGAAGCCTATGGTTTATCACAAGGGTATCTTCACGGATGCTTGAACATTAGCACCTCAGCACAGCGTCCTGCCCCACGCTTCCTCCTCCTCCTCCTCTCCCAAAAGCACGTTGCAGCCAGGCTGTCGCACTCCCCTTCAAGCCAGCGTGGGATCCGGGTCTATTCTTAAACCTGGCCGTGCTCTCTCCATCCCACTTTACAAGTAGCAGCCACTCTCCAAAAATAGTGTCTTTGCTCTAATAATAGGGACTATGCTCAGCAGGCGTATAGGCAGCATGAACTTCGCTCCAGAAGACACTAACTTACAGGCCTCCATTCACTGCAGACCAGGGCAGATGTCTTTAATGATCAATGAATATCTAATATTTTGACTTCAAAATTAGGCTTGCTTGAGTAAACTGGCTTATAAATGTCCTGTCAGACATCTTACTAACCATTATTTACATAATACTAACAATAATTGCAGTATTTGTATATGCAAAATGAATAGTATGATTAAGAAATAGCAATTACTGAGCAGGTAGATAAATTCTTAATGTTGGGATGGAAAACATATTTGAGTTAACAGACTCTGGCAATGCGAGTAATTGGGCAAACTGCTATATCATATATCCATTGTATCCTGCATGTTGATTATGTTAACATACATGTATGGATACATATCATATAAAGCAGGTATGTGCATAGGTGGGTGAGTGAAGACTCTGCACCATTGACTCATATATGTCTTTCTTTCTGCAAAATGAAATGGTGGGAATAGATTCCACAGGAAGATTTTGGGACCTTCATTTCTCCTACTGGATGAGGCAAGTGTGGTGCAAAACAGGCCACATACATAATGTATAACCTGAAATCATTGTGCAGGATGGAAAATTGCCTTTCTGTCCTTACTTGGTTTATTGTATTGCCATTTCCTTTAGTTCAGGATTGCCTTACTCTAAGGAAGTTCCCACACCAGAGTAAGGAGAATATTTTAAGTTAATTGAATTAGCTGCCTAAACAAACTCAACCTTACTTTGTTCCCTGATATATTTGAGATTTACTGCCAACCCCAGTCTGGGATGTTGAATGATTTTCCCAACAGAGCCGTATCAACACAGCCAGACAGAGTTGCTGAGTGACACCATGAAGCAGCACTTGAGAGGATGCTTCAATCTTTCTCATACCTAAAAAGTCATGTAAAAAGAAGAGAACAGCTCCCAGGCCACACTTACAGTGCTCCAGCTGTGCCTGAAGTATGGTGGTGGAAACAGGGGTGGTGGAGGAGGCCCAAGGAGGCAGCATGCTCTGCGGTCGAGCTGTTTCTTCTGTTCCAAACAAGGGAGATCTGTTCAATACAAACACTCATCCGTTGTCTTGAACACCACAAACATTTTTTACAGAATAAGAGGAGTTTCCATTCCACAGGGTTTTTCTACATCCTGTGTGCATTGATAGTAACACTGTAATCCAAGCAGGGATTTAAAAAAAACCAGGTGGTTCCTTAAGTCTGTAAGTTTCTTCTTGTGCTGAAGGCTATGCAGAGTTTTAAGCTCTTAATGTGGCTATAACACAGGCTGATTTCTGAAAATTCCAGATAGGCAATATTAGAAAATAGACTGAAATTGTTCTCTCTTTTGCTACCCTCTCTTCCAAAAGTGTATTAGAAACAGCATCTTACGGTTCCCATTACAGCCCCTGGGCCACCAGGAATCACTCTCTCTGTGCTGTTGCCACCAACCCTTCCCCATGGACAAAATTGCTTCAGGCACTCCTGTGACAAAAGTGTGAGAAGTTGTTCCACAGCACATTTGCTTACACTTCCCCTGGGACTGAAATCATTGCTTGTTTCTGATATGTGCATCATCGCTAAAAATAAATACTCTGCCACCCAGATGAAGCTGATAGCTTTGCCACCAACTGACTGGCAAGGCAGGGTCTCAGTTGTGTTCATTAATGTTATTTACCCTTTTCTAAGAGGTAAACTTCCATCAACAATACAAGAAGCTGTGATCAAAGATTCACAGAGAAAGAATGTGAAACTGAACCGTTTTTACTCTTTTTTTGGGTTTTTTTGGTGGTTTGTTATTTTTAATGAATCTACCTACTCCTTGGGAAATACACCTCCACCATCAGAGTGGGGACCTTCTGCAAAGGTTTAGCCAAGGACAGGCAGATACTGATTTATGTTTGTTGGTTTCTTCCTCTGGCCAGTGGCAGCTGGAATGGGTGTCTGTGAGCTGAAGGGTGGCAGGGAGCCAAACACAGTAGGAAGAAAAGCCTATGGTGAAGTATCTGGTATTAATAAAAAATCTCCAAATTAAGTTTCTAGGAAGACAAATCTGACAAAATTGCTAGATTTGTGTGCAAATCAATCACATACTGGATATTGGTCACATTTCAAGGTAAGACAGATTTTCTGAGGGACAGAGATACATCTAGTTTTACAAATGTCTCAGGAAATGCATTATATCAGTTTCACCATCCCATGGTAATGGGGACAGCATTTCTCTCAGTTCTGATGCACAGAAATTAGTTGCCCAGAGAAGTGTGATTCAGCAGCATTCAGGCATAGTTTATGTTATCCAGATTTCTCTATCAGGACACAATTTGAGATGACACCTTTGAGACATGAATCAAAGTCTGAAAGGGACCATAACAAAGACTCTCAAGTTTTCCTCACAAGTGTGACATTCAACCAAAAACCTCAATTTAAGAGAAAGGCAAGAGATTTAGGGTAAAAAATAAAGATATATTGTTTCACTTAAAGTTTTAAATACATACTGAAAGTGCCAATGTCCTTTATAAAGTAGAAAAGATTTGAATTTGCCTGACTCTAGCTCGCAAAAAGCAATAATATACAAAGTCATGTAGAGTTAAGTTCTGTATTCGCTTACCCTGAATTCAGTCACTCTTACACAGCTGTATCTAAGGTCTTCGGTTTTTATCATGCATACTTCTGTGTTTGTTTTAATTTCAGGATTGTAGCTGAACATATTGCACTGGGACTAAATTGCATAGTATTAAAGCAATGGATAGCTTGCAATTTAACAGGATATAAAATGTGATTATTCTCTTTCAGGACAGATTCCAACATCATCACTCTTTCTTAGTTTTACCTTATTCCTAGCTAAGGTAGGAATAGATCTAGCTAAATTTCAATAGAATTATTGTATTTCAATATGAACAAGAATATCAAAACTTGCTCAATATGGCCTAGTTGCTAAAAGATCTGCTGGGCACTGTAGAAAATGAATGTAGAAAATATAGCAATGTAGAAAATATAGCATTACTATAGTTGCACTGCTACTTCAAAAGGAAAAGAAAATAAGATATTAAAGTGTTGCTCTTTAAATATTTTGCAAAGATAAACTTAAATATGGATGTAAATCTATAGCTTTAATAGGACACTTATCATGTCCTTGTGAGTAAAGTCTGGTTCTGGGTTATGAAATACTGGGATTTTCCTTTTTTGGCAGCAAAGTCTGAAACTCTATGGAAAAACACTCTAGCTAACCAAGTTGATAGCAAAATAACCATTGATTTCGGTCTTTATAGTCTTATTCTAATACTACTGTACCACAAGTTAGGTTGAAACCCAAGTTAGGTTTGCAAGTATAAATGGTGACAGCATATACTGATTTCATGTGTGAAACCAGGGGGGAAAAAGTATCTAATGACTATTACTACTGTATAGGATAGATATAAATTATGCAGTGATGTGAGTAGTTAATATTTCAGGGACTCCATCATTAACCATGGCTATGGTCTGGAAGGTGTATTTGTAAAGCAAATATTTAAGAAAAGGCTGGTACTGGCTTGTTTTGTATATGACCAAAGGGTTACCCTGACAGGTTTATAGGCTCTCTGCAAATGCAATATATATTTTTAGGCTCCAGGTTAGCTTTGTTTGCTAAACACAGATTCAGAATGCTCCAGTCCTCATCAGTGGAAAAAATCTCAGCCCAAGAATAGGACTGTCATAGTTTTCTGTGAAATGTGAAGACCCTGCCTACACAGCATGCGTGTTTACACATCTCATATGGAAACTGCCCTTTCAACAGCTTCAATAAGAGATGGAAGACAAAATGAAAAACTCCTGCTAGGACTTGTGTAAGTGGCAGTTGTTTTCAGAGAACATAAAAATTGTAATAGTCAGCTTTAAACTAGAAATTCTTTACCATTTTCAAACACAAATTATTTTTACAGTCCAGACTATATGCTAATCTTGTTCAAGAAAGTGACTATATTAATCTATGAGTATACTGGCAAAGGTTGCTTAAACAAATAAGGTATTTTAGATAAACTGTTTCAATGTTTCATTTTGTTCCTGAATACTGCTTGCTTCTGACCAGAGCTGGAATTTGGGAACTCTTATCTGAGATGGTCCAATGCAGAAACCCCAGGCTTGGTCCCCTGGAGTGGGGCTCATACAAGGTCTCTGAGCTCTCTAGAGCTGACCTTCAACCCTACAAATGCCCACAGCTGCAACCAAGGTACCAGAGAAGTGCTGTCCTGGTTCAAGTTATATGATTTCATTGAAAAAAAAATATAAGTAAGCCACAAAAGTGACTTTTATACTAAAATCACAGAACTGTAGGCCAACTGTCAAGAGGAAAGGACAAGAAAGGAAAAAGATACTTAACATGTGTTTCCCTTCCTATTTTCGACCACATTCATCCAGCAAGCCCCGCTGGGAAGCCGAGCTGCTATCCAAAGGCTTGTCACCCTGACCACAGCGCTGGTGGCCTGCCCAGCTCCCGTCAGGCAGGCCTCTGCTAGATGGAGACCTCTGATGGCTGACACTCCATCACAGGTGCTTCTCCCACTTGGATGGAGCTCAGGATTAATGATAAATGAGTGGGGCAGACAAGTCACTTAATGAAAGTGAGCTTGCCCAGCTGAAACTGAGACTTTCTTCTGCTTTGTTGTTGTTCAGTCAGGCTCCTCTTGCCCTCCTTGCAAGGAAAGCAGCGTGCCATGGGCTGCAGCCACCTGGTACTATTCTGTACATCTCTTGCAAGGTGACTAAGGCACTTTTTCCTTTAAGTTAGAAAAGTTTAAGAGCTTGTGAAAGGTGCCTTTTGAGAGCCAGACAGGTCAAAATCCTTTATTTATAGAGCAGATGCAGGTATTAAGCTCTCCTTTATAAACCTCAAAGAGATGCATCAGCATTAACAATACAAATATCTTTAAAATGTGTTTTTGTGACCCAAAATGTGCCTTAAGGACATATAAACAGAGCAAGGAAGACAGCTCTTGTCTGGAGCTGGGTCTGTCAGTCAGGTTGGTGAACAGCCTGCACTTCTCAGTACCCTTTTGAACTTCAGCGTTATGGTCAATGGCCCAAAAATATCTTCTTTTCCTATAAACCAGCTAATGTAAATATGCCAAGAAAATGCATCAAGCCCTACAGCTTAGGCAGTGGTGCCTGCATGGAGGTGGCAGTGACTCATGAAGCTCCCATGGGAGTTCAGAATGAGACACGAGGCTGCAGCTCTGGTTTCCTCCTGTTTGAAACAGGGCTTCAGAGTCTTTCAAGAATGGAATAAAGATGACCAGAAATTAATTCCTCATACTTCTAACAGAAAATGACAAACCCCAGCTGAAACCTTGCAAGTTTCTTTTCAGCCAAGAAAGACTCACAAAAAATTGAAAATACTCTGTTTCTAATCCCCAAAGTGGTTACAGGCTGTGGCAGCAGCATTGTGTACATCACTAGCTGGCACCCACTCAGAGCTGTCATAATAAATAAATAAATGAAGGTATTTAAAAATCAGTCAATGTTCAGAAAGCTTGACAATAGCAGGAACCCTGGCATGCTGCCTGGATGGCGGATCTCGGTGCTCACCCGGCTGGAGGAGCAAGGACGCTCTGTCCTCCATCCCCACCTAATATTCAGCCTGCATCCCCCACAAGAGCATGAAAATCCCAATAAAATCTGAAGTGTGGAATACTTCAGTGGGTTGTAAAATGGGTTTACAAAATAAACCCATGGCTTATAAATCTCAATAACCATAACAAGGTTATTTTGTGCAATTTTTCTTCTATTACATTCTGTTTGCAGAGGTCCAGACCTCTGGACATTGCTAAATGGTGTGGACAAGTCTACGTGCTCTCCTTCAGTGCATGACAAACTGAGGCATGGAGAAGTTAAGCCACTTCCTCAAAGTTAGGGATGACTCAACAGAGCTGCAGTCTGGTAAATCACAGTATCTCATCTCAGTCATTTTATAAACCAGATTATAAATCCCAACTGCTTGCCACACCAGAACAATACGAGAAATACTTTGAGTATTAAAGCCTAAGAACCTACTATAACCCATAGAAGAGCCTGAAACTCTAAAGATTAAGGCTGCTGCATCAATCCCAAAAGGCTTCTGTGTATCATTCACTGCCATGCAGTCCTCTCCCACCTTGTCTGTGAGATCAGTAGCCACAAAGCCGAGAGACACCGGTGCCATCCCTCTGCAAGATCCTAATCTGTCTGTGCTGGCATGGATCGAATGTGTGCTTGCCTTTGATGTTGCTCCACCTTATGCTCAGACAGTCCCTGGCAATCCCTATGAGCCTGTGAGTGTTGCTATGTGCTCAGGAAGGCTTCAGAGAAATGCCTTCAAATTTCTCTTTGAGACTTTGCTACCATGGACTAAATTAATTCCCCGTGACTCCCTCATTGCAACAGATTCACAGCCCAGCTGACTTTATTCTCTCGCCTTCCACAAAAAATAACCCTGTATTGACTTGGCATTGTAAAAAGATGTTAACTTTGTAGTTTCAAGAACGTAAAAAAAAAAAAAAATTAAATCCATCGACACTTTTCCAAGGGTAGAAGAAAACTGAAATTGTAGCACTGCCTTCTGTAGACAAAGCATCTCCCTTTACTTATGTGCATACCCTGGGTGCATACATTTATGCATACAGACTTGTCCATTCCTGGGAAAAATGGTTAACAGCTTCTTTTTTCCCCACTGTGTCAGTCCTCTCTTGCACTCTTCCTATATCTCCTCATCCCAAAGGCTCTTTTACCATTACCATTACAGAGTGCAGAAAGCATCCCCCTGATTTCATTAAAGTGCTGATTCCTTGGAGAGGAGAAGGGAAGAAACAGAACATCCAGGCTGGGGCCTGTTAATTCCAGTGGGGTTTTTCTCTCTCACCTGTTTTTGATAATCCTCAAACAATTCCCTCTGGAATTGAAGGGCTTTCCCAGTTCTCTTCTGCCTACTGAGCTGCAACACGAAACAGGTCTCCCAGCCGTGTCCTCTGTGGGTCCTGCTTTGCGTTACAGCTGAATGGTGGAGCTCCCATCCTTTCAACCGAAAACACCTGATTTTGAAACAGCTTACATTTCCGTGCTGACCAGTTTGGTCATAATAAAAACCCAGTATTTACCAGCATATTCAATACCTATGGACTGCAGATAGTGCTGTGCTCAGTCACAGCAATGATACAGCGCGGACAAGCCAAACCGGTTAGGAGCTCTATGCCAGCTGCAGCATCACTTTCAGCTGAGGTTCCCTTTTGAACTGGTTGCTGCCTGCAGAAACATTCACAGGTTATAGAAAAACCTGCAGATCAGTTACTGCTTCCTTCACTGGAAAGCCAAGCAAGCACTGTATCGTGCCTGAAGGCAGGAGAACTTCTTCACTACATAACAACTACCTGAAAAATACTGGCTTTGCTTGGGTTGCGTCTTGTGGTTGCTTCCACAGCCTGAAGTGAGTCACCTGCCTCTCTTGTCACACAAATGTTGACCCAGAAAAGAAACCTGTCCACCAGTGTAGTCACAACGTCCTGCACTTCAGGAGTCTGGTGTCAAACCTGGCTTCTATATTTCAGGATGTCTCTGCCCCTATCAGCTCACCACAAGAAGCCAACCAGGTCAACCTTTATATTAAACCAGGGGGAAGAGGGGAATACAGGGCGTACCACCTGGTCCTTTGACATGCATTTTCTTGAGTGAATGCAGGTTCATAATACTCGCCTTAAGCAGCATTTCACTGAAGTCTTTCCCTTTATTTGCCTTGTCATCCACTAATGCCACAAGTAGGTCAGAAGCCCCTTTCCCCTCCTGCATGCAGGAAGCAGAAATGTACTTGAGGAGCCTTGCCATAACCAGCTTCCATCTTCTTCACTACTGGCTGTGTCTTCTTCTAATTTCTATGCATTGCTGCAAGCCAAATGTCACAACCTCCTGAACTGCCCCTGATGTCCTTTACTTCTTCCTCACCCACAGGATCAAGTGGGCTTCTACTTGTTGGTCTGTTGTTCATTCCACAGGTGCTCCTTTGCTTGCATTGGTCTTCCCCTTGCCTTTCCCAACATGAAGCTGGGTGCAAGCATGAAGTCATGGCCAGGTTGTGCACCAGCACAGATGCTCTGCTCTCACCTCATTCAGCACATGTGTTGCACCATACATCATCAAAGAGGGGTCTATGAATCCTAAAGTAATTTCATCCCTGGGTATTATCCATATTGACCTGAGCAGCAAACACAATTTGGGATCACAAACACGACAGAAAGCTTTCAAATGCCCAGCCGAGTCATGCCCAAGACCTTTGCCCAGCCAGATTCATAGCCAGGTGACTGCCTTCTCCTATGGCTGATGATACTTTGCTTTCCTTCTCGTACAAAGCTGAGGCATTTGCCAGTGGCTCATTACCCTCAGGAAATTCTCATCCAACCAAAACTTTGCTCACGCCTGTTCCACGAGAAACCTCTCTACCCACAGCACTGAGATGCTGACAGTCTTCACTGTCACGTAGAACCACAGCCACGTGCTTGAGAGTGTTGTAATATTAGTCCCTGAAGCACTTCCTCCAGAAATGATGCTTCAGCACCAGGAGACTCGACCCTTTGGAGCTGACACGACATTCAAAATACTTCCAGAAGCAAAGATGGTTAAGGCTGGTGGGACTATAAAGTGGACTTGGCAGCAAAACAGGCAAAGATCCAGATTATTCTTCTTTCCCCAATAATTGTCCATCACTTTTCTGCCCCATTGGTTATCTCTGTTTTCTGGTTACTGCCTTGTGACCTGTAAACCTCTTTATTTGTGACCTGTTGCTGTGCAAAGATGCGTGAGGACAGAAATGAAAGTCCTTCTAGCCCAGAAGTTTTCAGATGTACCTGGAAAGTACTCAGATGAATTTTCCCAACTATAGGAAAGACAAGTTGTCGCTGGAGAAAATCCTCGCTGTTGAATGTGATTAGTTTTAGAGTTTGCAAGTGCTGAAATCAATTCTTTAAATGTGAAATTACATCCTGGTGCCAGATAGAAATAATTGATTCAGCTGACAGTCACAGAACATTTGAGAAACCATTAAACTAGCCAAGAATTTAAATGGAATTAAATCACCTTCTGTATTCACTGTGAGATTTCTACCAAAAAATAGAGAACTTTTTGCTTTTTTCTTAGGAGGTACTTCTTAAAATGCAGATGCAATTTTTTGTGTGCATAATATCAAGTAATAATTTACAATACATTTGTGATAAAAGCCTTGCTAAGAACTTGCTGGTTATAAAGGTAATTTTCAGTGGCTTGGCCAGAAGAGTATGACACAGGGCTTTTCTACAGAGGGTGCATGGCAGGGGGAGTGATTTGCCTAAACTGGCACAGTGGGAACCAGATTTTGTGATCGGGTTCACACCTTCTCCAAGCCTGAAACCAGAAGCTATTGGCCTGCGGGGACAGAGGGGGAAGGGGGTGTGGGCTGCCTGGGGAACCCCGGAGACAGCACCTTGGAGGATATTCTACTGCAAAGAGTGGCGTCTGGCCCCAAAAGCAGTCAGATAGTATCTGCTGCTATCAACAGCCAGGTTCAAGGGCTCTAGGCATGGGTTACTGTTCCATGACACGGTATTTGGGTGGAAGATCAATCTGCCATCCCCAGGTGCTCTTTCTACTTTGACAGTATACCATCCTTAACATTAAACCTATACATTAGGCACTACCGCTGGAAAACATTCTTTATTGTGGTGCAATTATTGTTATTTTATCTCAGCTTTCTCACTGGCGCAGATTTAGGGATTCAAACAGCATTAATGGCTCCTTGTTGATACAGCTGAATTGCTGATGAAAGACTAAAGTACCCTTCTGTCCCAAAGCACCAGTGTGGACAGTATTAGGCTGTGTATTTTCCTTTCTATCTGCCTCTTCTACTACATTTTCAAGCAGTAACAGGAACTTCCACCTCAGAAGAAGACTTGTTTGTTGAACAGTTCTTTTTTAAGAGGACAGTTTAAATGACTTCTCAAATGTGTGTCATGGGAGAAAGGCTAGGCCATGCAGGCAATGGAAATGTGAACTTCTTGTTTGTTTGGGTGGCATCTACAAATGTCAGATAAATGTAAAGCTCTTCAAAACACTTTCTGAGGTCTAATAACTTACACGTTATTGCAGGACAATTTGGAATCTATCAGAGAAAATAAATCTTGACAATTCCTGTACCTCAGTGTTAACTAATATCAAGATCATGGAAAAAAGCATACTCAATTGAACAGAAATCATAACAACTGTAAATGCTTTTTAGCATCCTATAGAGCTCAGTAGAACAAAAAATAATTTGAAAGAATGGATTAAGTTGTTTTTCAAAGGACGTACTTCTTCGAACATTAGGCTTCTCTAGATGTTGTCTTAAAAGCTATCTGAAATGACTACCAAACTGTAATGACTGTGTTATTAAATGCTACAGGGCTTTTCCCCAAAGGCTATCTGCATTACTTCTGTGGCCCTTGGAATCATATTATTTGAATAAGAATATCTCTAAATGAATGGACTTTTCAAAGCATTGGAAGTGAAATACAGAGTACTAGCCCTGCACACTTTAGAAGATTTTTATAAAACCCTGCAAAGAAATCATGCATACTGTTATTTAGTACAGAAATCTATCATCTTATACAATCTTGAATGTAAACCATCTGGCTCTGTGGTCACACCAGAGACATTAGATTGAGAGATAAAGGCCATGAGTCTTTGCATTCATGTCTAAGGTTCATTTTATGTACAGTCTTAAAATGTGCACCCTTTTGGGTCACTGTCTTCATATGAAAGACATGGGGAGGGTCTGTAGGTATAGCTGACCTTCACCTACAAATCTGTTGAACCATATCAAATTTGACACTGAAGGAATCTAGGATTTCAGTTAGGAGCATCTCTATTGACAGGTACAGACTAAGAAGGTGGGAGACAGCAATTTGCTGCAAACTGTTGGAAGTCCCTCAAAGGAGAGATGAAGTCAGAGTTCTCATCAACTTTCCCCTTCCTTTGCACAAAACATGGCTAAAGGAAAGTCTCTCTGATCAACCTGCAAAATCTATTAAGCGGGATTTCCAGTGCCCTGGCTCAGCTGACAACTAATTTGTTTTGCCTCTGCCTAGCAGGGATTTTCCATGGAGTGGACTCTTGTTTGCTATGTAAGTCATCCAAGTATTTGTTAGTGTCATAGCCTGAGCCAGATGATGTTTATTCTGCTAACATCAAGTCGGACCCCGGCAGCGCTCATTGAGGTCAGGGCTTTATTTATAGAAGCAGATATACATTGAGATTCATTTTCTTTCCCTTGCTATAACCTACCTAAGCTCATCCAAAATAGAAAGAAACATGCAGACATGCAAGTAATACACTAATTGGGCCAGATCTGTGACTTAGCACAGCACCAATGGAAAAAAAAAAGGCATTTCAGAGCAGCTGAGGATCTCATCTATTATTTCTACCAGGGAAGGGAAGGGAGGGGTTTAAAATCAGAAATCATAAAGCAAAAACAACCACGCAACAAAAATGTCCCGGCATGAACAGGTCTGCAATGCTAAATTCCTCCACCAAGATCTGCAATTTGAAGTATATTTATTTTTTCCTCCTGCGTTCCCAATGACCAGAAAGTGCAAGAATCAGAGTGCAGAGGAGAGCTCCACGCAAAGCAAAAGTAATGAGACTTAAAGCAATTTACCTGCTGAAACTGAGAAGACACTGTCAACGTACGCGGTCTGCGATAAAGCAAAGCAGAAGACAAGCTGCAGGTAAGATCCCCGGGCAAGCGGGCTGAGGACCAACATGCTGCTGGCTGCACCCGGGCAGATCCCAGCTCAGAGGTGCAGGGCTGCTTTGGGGATCTCCTCTCTCTACCCTCTCTCCCTCTCTGCCTTGCCTGCTCTCTCCCTTGTCCCTCGCTGGGGGATGCGTGTGTGTGTCTGTGGATGCACGTCTCTCTCTCCCTCTCCCCCCTCCCTCCCTTTAGGAAGAAAGAATGCCAACCATTTCCCATTAAATCTTCTCCTTACACTAGACAGGGTTATATTTAACTCCCGCGCTGGATCAGTTGCCCCTATTGTGGACATTAGCTGCTAAAAGTGGGGCATGGGGGATTCTGGTTTTGCTAACAGAAGCAAAAAGGATCTTTGGATAATAATAATGATGAGCAGGGAAGGGAGAAATTACAAACTGCATCCTTGGGTGCTGGCAACCAGACACCAACATCAAGATAGATAAAATCCCTGATCAATCATCTTCTACAGGTCACTAATTGCCTTAATGAGAGATGAGCAGTGACCTAACATCTGCTTATCACTGGTAGCTACGAGCGTTGCATTCATTTACAGAGTGCAGCTCAGGCTGAGGGATGCCACAAAGGTTTCACAAACCACAGAACAGATGATTATTATTTAGGATTTAACTGAAAATGAGGGTATCACTGATAGTGCCAGACATTGTAGGACCACAAGAAGTTTACTGACAGGGTACAACAGGTGGAAGAAACAATACATGTGCCATGATGGGGTGAGTGAAACGCTATCAGCTCTGGGGGTGGCTGACAGTCACCACGCTACCCAGCACTGTGGGAAGAAAACAAACCTCTGACGCTCTGAAAAGTGGCATGTGCCCTTGTTTCCTGTGCAAAAGCTTAGTGCTTCTGTGCCTTATTATGGCAAGACTTTGTAAATAAATTTCTGTTCTCTGAATAACTAGCAGAGGGATCCTTCTTTCTGCCTGGCACCTGGCAGTGGTTTTGTGAGAAGCAGAGGTGCTCCTTTGCTGTGAAAACAGTCATTACTCCCTCTCTTTCAGACAGAGATGGTGTTCCTTGCTCACTCTTTATTGTTCCTCTCAAGACAAACATGGAAATCTTTTGGATTAATTACAGAATTGATTTTTTTTTTCCGTTTGAGGAAAGCACTCACTGAAAGAGACAGACGATGACATGTTCCCCTGGGTGTTAACTCCTACTGAGTACACCACTAAAGGGCAAAGTGATGTATTTCCACAATTCTAGTTACACACTGCTGCTGTTTCTTTCAAGACATTGCAAACATATTAAAAAATTTCTAAATGTAATGGTTTGATAGGAACAATCACATCTGCCATATATATGTTTCTATCCTTAGAAGACATGCTTAATATAACCATAATGCTTTCTAAAATCTCTTTTCAGTACTGCAACACTTTGGATAACTTAATTTATTTTTAAATGTAATCTACTTTATTCCAGTGTCTATTACTTTTTAGAATTTGGCTATTTTTACTGAAGATAGTAGTTTGGTCTCTTTCTTCTTTGACCAAAATAACCACAGATTAAGTAAGTGCCATTAGTTCTCTTGGCATGCTGCACCTCAGAGGAAAAGGCATAGCTCCTGCAAAGCCTATAATGACAAGCCCTAAGGATGTAAGATAAATGTCAAGATGCCCAATTATAAAGACAAGCAGGGGATAACCCCTATGCTAAAAGACTGCATGGATGATGGAAAAAATTGCTCAGAAGTTAAAATATCAAGATTTTATGAGAAGATTCACCTCTGAAAACGTTTGGCCAAGTCAATAGTTAGTTATTGCAACAATTGAGGAATTTCAAATCCTCCTGAAATCATTCTGTAGTCTTTTAGCAATAGAAAATTTTGTAGAAATTTGTAGTAGAAAATACATTATGTTTGATAAGGAAGTTAATTAACCCAATAATACTGCAAAGAACTAAGATCACACAGTAGGACCCATATCTTTCCCCCTCCTTCTCCTCCCAAGAGTGAGTGCCTGAAGTAATACAGAAAACCAGGGCTGCTTCTGAGGTTTGTTTTTTTTTTAAGAAAACATGTAGAGTTAGCTTTGCAGTCAATTCTTAGGTAGAGATTTTTTTAATTCACTTTTTCTGGTAGAGAGCCCTGATTAAAAATGGATGTTTTGTCAAAATTCTCCTTTCTTTTGACTTAGCATCTCCACCACTCTGAAGTCTGAGCCCTCAGCTAATGTGAGAAGAAAGCTCTGCAGTCAAACACTCTGCTGTGGAAAACATGCCATCTTCCACGAAGGACTCAAAAGGAGATGTTTTGACTTATATTTGAAGAGACCTCTTAATCATGATGTAGCAGTAGTTCATCAGCTTGTTAATTTTTAGTGGAACCATCATTAGGTCAACACAAAGGAGAGCCCATTTCAAGGCAGCAAGCCAGGCCATGTCAAGGTGCAAGCACTAGATTTCGTTTCCTCTGATTTTAAGGTATTTGCCTTACCAGGTGAAACTGTTGCCAAGGTTGCTAATTATTTCAGTGGGAGAAGAATGAAGTCTGCTGGAAAGAAAATGGACAACAGCTGTGAGATTTTTGCTTTTAACTTAGTCAAGTGATCATGTACAAGACAGACACTCCATGCTAAAGTGGCACTCCACACTAGATGACAAGGATGTGCACCTGGTTGCATGGCTTTTTTCTGACCTCCTTGACATTGGCACACATGATGGAGAAAATCCTGAGGAGGGGAAGCGTCAGATAGCAGAGTGAGTCTTACAGGGTGTAAGAAACTTGACAGGGGTGTGCTCTCCAGGCCCCCGAGCGATCTATCTGTGAACCTGCTCAGTCGAGCAGTCCATTCCTCCAGCCATTTCCATGGGCCCATGAAGCCAACAGAAAGCTTCTACTCCCTTTGGAGAGCTCTGCACCAGGCAGTTAAGGCCAGTGATCTGAGATTAAAGATAAGTCCTTGTCTCTATCATCCAAATAGCAATTAATTACAATGGATTTTCTTTTCTTCCTTCTATATTCACTGGAGCTGCTGTTGCTGGTGTAGTGAAAACCCACATTAATATGACTTAATGAGGTAATCACCAGAGAAGATCCCATGAAGATCCCATAAATATTTTGGAATAAAAATATATATTAAAAAAAATCTTAAAATTTTGCTATAAGTGTTTCTTGCTGCATAATTCATACTCATGTCTTACCTAGAATTGCTACTATGATACCAGGAGTAGTGTTCATTGAATGGAAATGCAATGGTTTCAACAGTATTTCTATTTCAGATGACATCAGCTTAAGAAAGAAACACATCAAAGCATTCACACTTTGCAGTTTCTGAGTTTTCTAAGATACCTCAATGGCCTAAGTAAGAAGAAAGGGTTTTGAGGACTTGACTTTAAAAAACAGTTCCACAGTGAGAATCCCAGAACCTCAGATGCCACCTCCAGGTTGTTGTTCAAATACAAAGATCCTCACAGTTTTATCACAGGAAATCAACTGCAGTTTCAAAAGTCCTGTTTTGAGTAGAAGCCATAGCAACTAAAAATATCAAAAGCCAACCAACACACAAAGAAAAAAATAAAATTCTGCACAGTTTACCTACTCAAGTAGCTGTTGCTTGACCTTTTCAGCCAAGACCTGAACTCTTAGGAGTGGGTGGTAGAATGTGCTGATGATCTTATATGTAAACAGAATTTGTGAACCTATCTTTTCTATACAAGAATTAATGAATACTTGGTAAAAAGAAAGCTTCTTCCCAGTCCTATCCACTTTTGGTTGGCAGGTCCTTCATCAAAAAGCCAAGAGAAAGTTAAGGTAGTTAAAATATCATCAATCTTGAGGTCCTATATGAACATAGTCCTAATTAGAAGGACAAAGGTAATCGAAAGTCACTAGTTCAAAAGTTTGAAAGCTCTTCAGCTGAGTGGAGCAAAGGTAAAACAGCAACCCAGTGTTAATGCAATAATTCAATAACAGCTTATGTCTGCAAAGTAGTACAGAAGAATTCTGTTCATTCAATTAGTGCAGGAGATGGAAAAGATTATAATTATGTTTTCTTTGTTAGATAGTTATTTAGCAACAATTGTTTTTCCCAATAAAAATACCTGTTCAAGTTTGCACATCTTAATCAGTTATACCTAACATTTAGATCTAATATTTTGACAATATAACTAACATTACTTTAGCAGACGGTATTACCTACAAGTACAAAGGCAGCTGCTGAAATAAAAAAGACAGTAAGTATAGAAAACCAATGAATGGCTTCATCATTTCCTTGCTGGCTTATTTAGATCTAATTGAGAAGCCCATATAGGAATAGACCCATTAATAGTGCGATGAGGTAAACTCAACCACATGAGAAAGTTCTGACTTAATCAACATCTCCACTGGTGCCAGTCACCCACAAGGTATCAGGTCACAGGGAAGTTGGCCACCTAAAGGCAAGCCACTGCTACTAAGTCTCCAGATGACCCACTGGATGAACGAGGTGAAGGCAGGACATCGATACTTAGCAACTTCCAAAAGCAAACTCTTTTGCAAATTCACCACTTAATGGATGTTACACATTGCACAACAAGTAGTTGCTTGTCTTCTGACCTCCTCTTTTCTCTGCACTATGTATTTGCAGAAATGCAAAACTGGGTAGGGAATCCAATTCCTTTTTACACCTTTGAGAGGTTATTTCCACAGCAGCCCAGCTCTCACTCCATTTTTAGAAAGCTGAGCTCCAAACTGTATCTTTTCACCCTTAGACCTCCTTCAAAGGCTCAGTCCTTCACAGTTCTTCCTCCTATGAGTAATCCCCATGCATACATTTCTTTTTCTATTGATGATAATGAAACAAACTACAGTGTAAAAGTTATGAACACGTAAAGATTATGATATAATGCCAAATGACTTCCATTAAAGCTATCAGAACCACCCACCGTGACCTTTTAATATTGGAAGGCACAAGTAGAACAATTTTAAAACAGTACTGAGCTGCTGACCTTTGTAACATTGCTCTTCTTCCTCTTTTCTATCTGCCTTTTAGACCTTGCCTTTCAAACTGCAAATGATTTAGCATTCACTGTGGGATTGTATAAAATTTTGCACGATGGTAGGGCACGAACAGCAGAAATACATCCACGTGGTAGACATGCAGAAATCCTATGCTTCGCTTCCAATGCATTCTGATTGTGTTGTATCTACTGCACAGGAGCAGATCACCATGCAGGATGTGCACAATACTCCATGCTTCTTGGACAAGACACACTCAATGCACATGCTCAGAAGACTGCACAGAATCAAGAGATACATCCAGAATTGCCACGGATTTGGAAATCTTGGACAAACATGCAAAACCCTAGAATTATTCATAGAAAAAACTTCAATAGGAAAAAGAAGATGCCCATAGAAATCCACGTGTATAATGGCCCTGAGAATGGGAGTCCTGGCCAGCTAAGATCTGCAGTTACTAGCATGTAAGTGGATAAACAGCCTTTAGCATCCTAGGGTGGTGAATCAGAAACAAGTTACAGCTATAATTCAGTCTGTTCTTCATATTTACATCTAGAGGAGATGAAAATGGTCTTCAGGGTCATTCTTTCATCTTATTTTCATTTGGATTGTCTATTGCTGTTATTTACTTCTATTAGTAAAGGTCTGCAGAACTCACTGCCTGTGCGAGTATCACTGCAGTGCTGCTGGAGGCACAGAAGAGAAGGATATCTGGCAGTAATTAGCTGTCATGATCCCTAATATCAGTGATTTATCATCTAGCTTGCCAAACAGCCCAATCAATTAAACACCACAAACCACCATTTTCTTATTTTTTTTAATTTCAATCTGTGAATATTCTTGCTGCAAAAAATATTAACATTATTGTTTTAATGCTCACTCTGCTCTCAGAACTCTTCATTTCAGAGAGCTGCATGGATGCTGGCAATACAGCACCCAATTTTTGTACTGCACTTAAATCCATTACACCATTAAGATGCAAGCAAACATGGATCCAAATACCAGTGCATACGCACCTTGGAGAATGCCCCCTCACAGGGGCACTGCAAGCTTCTGTAGAGGATCTCTATCAGAGGAGTGGCCAGAGGACCACTGATCAGGAGAAGACTTCATCAGAATGTAACATGGAGAAGTCAGAAGCCTAATCATGAGTGTAACATCAGGCACATAAGTGAAATAAAAGAAACTGCTCCTGAAAGGAAGCATATGCCTAGGCGCCTTACAAAATCAGGGTCTGAAAAAGATTCAGATGCCTTGTCTTTAAAACAGCATGATGCCTGGTTTTCTCATGGTTGGTGTTCCTCTCCTCTCAGTCCACAGGTGGAGAGGCTTTGTCTTTTTATATCGCTTCACATTTTGAAGCCCAAGCTGTGCTCCTACCATGGCACCATACAAAATGTTGGGCACTGCACTTTGCCCAGTCATTCTGGTGTGCAAGGGTTGTCATCTTCCAAACACAGGATAACAGCTGAGCCTAATCAAACTAGACAAATGCATTTTTCCAGCTCCCTTTGCAGAATTAGGGAGCTATAATTAAGGCTGCATTAGCATTTCTGTTATAAAGTCCTATTTTTGAAGTTTCAATCATTTGTATTTAAGACATTCTTGTCAAGCATCAAATCGGCGTACAGGAATGAAAACTTTTAAGAGGAACCAGCTCTTACACTAAATTCAGTAATAAAAGTCTCACCATTTTCAACTACATAGGATGAAGCCTAGCATTATCTGCTTATCTGTGCTAGCTTAAAATCCCTGGTGGGACTGAAATATTTATTTTTAGTAACATAATTATTTTTTGTTTTCTGAGCACTTGAATGATATCCCTGTTTTTGCAGAGGAAGCAGAAGGTTTATGGCCTGGTTAATGAGGCTTTCATACCTAAATCCCAGCCCCATCTCCTTGCTGTAACAAGGATGCACAGCTTGAGGTGTGCCTGCAAGTCCACCAGTATTGGTATCAGCACTTCCCAGCGTCAAGGTCTATAAAATGCCATATGTGCACATTATCTTAATGACAGTGCCAAGGAGACAGTTGAGAAGCTCTTCAAACACTTCAAAAAAAGTGCCAATTTTTTTTTAAATATATATATATTTTTTCAATGTGCTGATGAATGCCTGAGAGGGAATGTTGACACTGCAGTCACCACCGCAGCTGCAAGGTGAGGCAGAGGTGTGCAAACCTGCTGGAGCCACCATAAAGAGAGCAGAAGGGCCTCTCTGCCCAACCATTTAGTTCTCAGGTAAGTTTGCAGTTTTCAAGTCACACAAATTATTATTTCCAGAAGCAACAGCCACAGAAACTTATGTTGCGGTGTAGACTGGAGGTGTAAAAAGGCTTACACGAGCTTTCCACTATCTTCCTCATGTGGTAGCATTACTAACTAGAGGTAGTACATAACTACTAGAAAGAATCTTCCATCAGCTGCGTGCAGAGATGTTCTAAGCTGCTGACATTCATTTGTCTATGGTCATTTACACAGATGGGTTGGTAATCTGTTTCATCTCCAAAATAAAGCAAGTCAAATTCTGTCTTCAAAAGCATCCCTTCTCTGTGTCCAGTTTGACCCAAAGTATTACACAACTAATTGCTAGTTGGATCACTCAGAAATCTTGTAGCTGACAAAAAGTAAAAAAATTGCGGATTACACTGTTCTATGCAACATTTTCAGCAGTGTTCTTCCTTATCTTATCACCCTCTTAAAGGCTAATGAAAACCAACGATTTCTTAAGAGTATTGACTCAAGCAAGCACATTGTCATTCTATTAAATTCTTACTTATTTCTACACTATTTCAGGCAGCCCAGAGATTCCTGGAAAGAACAGACACTGAAATAATTCTCATTTATATCAGTGTGTGCCACAATTAGCTGGAAGGGTCTGCTCTACTCAGGGCCTCTAAAACTTGTCCATCTGGTTTCAATTAAATCATCAAAAGAAACAGCAAATGTCTCCTTCAGAATGGCTGTTTCTTGCTTATTGTAATACTCAGTTATAAGTAAATACATCAGTAGAAGTTGCATTACCTGCATTTCATAAAGACAATCAGCTCTGATACCTGGGCTGACTTCAGAACATCACTAAGTAGGGGAGTGCCAAGCACTCTTACCTTTACTAAGCAGAGCCATCAAGCCCTTTAAATAGCTTAAGAGCTGCAATGAGGATTTTGATTCCAGTATCTAAAGGAATTATGTGGTCAGGGCAGAAGCCACTCACATTTCTCAACAGGAGTTTTGGTACAGCATACAGTCAGTGTGTGCTAGTTTCCTGGGTACAGAGTGGCAGCCCTGAAGATGCATTGCTGCTTGTTTTAAGTGTACCTGGGATTTCACATGTGTGCTTAAAAACAAATCTATCCAGACCAAGTATTTATGTGATTACTCAAAATGTATATATACTATATAACCATAGTAATTGAAAGCAAACATACATAACATATACCCAAATGTCCACAGGGCAGGCAGTCTACAGAATTCACTGCAGAACAAAAGGCAAAACATAATTATTAAGAAGTTAGTAACTGACTCAATATCTTAAACTATCTTGAGCTGACACAGTAACAAACCTTACTACCTATTTCTTATACATGGCAATTCTGTTGTAGGTGCTGATGGTTTCACCTGCGGTCTCATAGTTAAATTACCTGCTGGGTTTTGGATATTTTTGTAATACTTTTCCTGCATCACTTGTTGGTCCCAGGTTCCAACCCCTTTCACTTGTGCTGGTGTCCTGTGTTTGAAAAGGACAAGTGCTGTTGGCCTCAACCTCTGTTTCCCAGTCACATGAACTGAGCAGGGTCCTGTAAGAAAAGTTTTCACAGGAACCAGACGAATGATTGATGGTGGTCACCCATAAAAGGGTAAAGAAAAATTTCAAATATTATTTACCTGAAAGTAATAATAAAAACCCTTAGAACTACGCCTTATTTAAACGCTACCTTCTCCTGGTATGTCTCAGAATATTACACCCTGTACCTCTTCCACAGCATCTACCCTCAGACATTTTCTTCCTCGAATTTGGTGTCTGGAGTCTGTTCAGTACCTTGAAGAAAAACTTCCAGTTGGCTAAAGCCACATGGGTCAGCATTCCCAGTACTTAAGACATCTGTCATTTTTTGCTCCTTTTAATACAGTAAGGACACTTCAGAGACACCTTGTTTCTGTCTCATCTCTGAAACTGTTTTCTTTCACATTGTTTCATCTGCCTAACACCCCTCTTAGATGCAACTCCATGGTGTAAAACACAGTATCAAGCAGGTAAGCTACATAAACAAAGTAGTACAGATTTCACTGTTCTTGATTTTTATATGGAAATTGTGCACTCTCTCATCTCAAAAAACCTAATCATTACAATCTAAGAATTTCTATTAAATCATGGTATTAGTCCATTTTAAAGCTATAAGAAATGCAGTGTTAATTTCTTCTAAGCTTTTTTTAAAAGCTCAATGAAATCCAAACCATTACCAATCATGTTACTGCCCCCTCAGTTTCAAATTCTCTGCTTTCCATTTTCCAGGTGTTTTGACTTAATAAAATGAATTGTGCCTGTTATTGTGGTTACTCAGTAATTTTTCTAAGAATCCAATGTAAGCTGATTTCCAATAGCTGACACAAAATGCTGACATAATTCAAATACTCTCATTAAAAGGAGAAACAGTATGAAAATAATTTTTATTAATTTTCAAATATAAACCAAGAATTTCTGCATTTGCTTATCCAATGCAAATGATCTCCCCCGTGGTCAGTCCCAGCATAATCTCTTACAGATATTTTACATCATAATGGATTGTGTTTAATCACTGTAACATATTAAAATAAATTCTGAATGTAAAAAGAAAAATGAAACAAGAATTGGTGACAAGAACCAATGTTGTTCCACACTCCTTGCAGAGTACCCCACAGAACATAGCAACCTCGCTGTCCCAGCAACCTTATGCTCACTCCTGACTTGTATCCCTTCTATGGATTTTCTCATTTTGCACTTCTTAGCCCTCCAGTGGATACTACCCTTTCTTGACCCAAGCATTCACAGTGCCACATGGGAATTCCCATATACACAAGTACCTCTAGTCAGACTGTGGTACTCTTGCTCACGTCAGATACTACCTTGGGTCATCCCAGTGCCTTCCACTAGTTAACTAACATTTCATGTCAATGAAATAAGACAATAAAGCAATTAAAAATCCAAATCAGAACAAGAAACTTCACTTTTACCTAAGTAACAACAAAGAACCGCCCACTGCATTTAAGAACAGCTGTAAATATAAAGTAACCTGCTTAGTAGTGTACTGAATAATAGCTGTTGTTGGTCATGACTGAAGCAGAGAGAAAGAACTATTCCACTTTTAAAGTCTGAGCTCCAAGTCAGATTGTCAGAGGGCTCATTCTGTTTTGGTCTTCGTTCTTTTGATGTTCTGGTTTGTTTTTTTTAATGCTTTGGATTAGAAAGATCTATGATCCATTAATCCTGGAAATCTCACCAATAAATCCAGTCCTGTTTTCAGCTTGCAGGAATGATATTGCCTTTACAAAGAGCAAAGCTTTAAGCAAAAATCTAGGGTTTCTTTTTTCCTGTAAGCACCGTAAATCCCAATTAACAGAAACCAATGCAAGGAACAGAAACTCAGCCCTTGAGTATGTCTGCATTTTTAATACACTACTTCTACGTGTAAAATTATGAAGTGACTATCAACCCAATGGGTGTCAATGCATAATGAGGCCAATCAGCACTTCTTCACAAGGTGCTTTGTTTTGGTCCTTACAGGACAAAATCTCTAACAAGTAGCATGCTGGTGGGCGGTTAAAAGTGAACTTTCTATAACTGCAGACTGCCAAAGACTTCTACATCTCTGTCAGTATAAAACCCTCAGCTTACTTCCTTCATGCAGAAATCCAGGATTTTAATTCACAAATCTTGACGGGTATGACTAAGCAAAAGAAAAAGTAATTTATCATCAGTGATTCTGTACAATCTGCTAGAAGGCCCGGTATACAGACATATGTGTCTTGTTCATTTTACCATTACTTAATTTCAACATTTAAAGATTCCTCTAATACCAGTTCTAAAATCACACTTAGTACCAAGAGAGCTGTACTAGTTCCACTTCTGCACACCGCTGCCTTGCACCACTGTTGTCTTCATCTTCTACTACAGGTTAGAACGAGTCAGCCAGGGAAACTCCTGGAAGTCAAACAAAAACCCCAGAATAAAAACATCAGAATGGATAAGCAGGAAGAGGAGCAGGATACATATCTGTATTAACTACCAGATGGAATCCACAGAAGATAAAGACTGCTCAAAAACAATTTGCCTCATTTTGTCGGGAACAGAAAGGAAGAACCATAAATTCTGGAAGCAGTCATTAAAAGCACTATGCATTAATAATAGCCAGTGGAAAAAAAATAAAAACAAAAAACCACAAAGCAAGCAGATGGCACCATGTAAAAGCACCCATGTCCCTATCTCCCAAATCTGAAGCCAATCTTTCTGCCTTGCAACTATCTCTGCCTTCTCTGCAGTTTAAGTGAGATGTCCTGAGGATTTCAGAGGCTTGCCCACATGAGGCTTGCAGAAAAAGAAAGGAAAGCAAACACATACCTGTTTTTTTCTCTCAGACTGTGGATCAATCATTACATTTATAAGAGAAGGTGTTTGCTTGTCAGTGAGACTTGCTTTCAGAGCATTCTGCAATTCCTCTGGTGTTTTAGCAAAGTATCCTTTACCTCCAAAGGCAGACATAATTTCCTCATAGTGTGAATTTGGCAGGAGAGAAACAGGAGGTACACTGTAATGAAATGGAAAAATTCTGATCAATGGCAGGGAAGAATTGCGCCAGATTGACCAATTTAATTACTTCAGCACTGATTTTTTAAGTGTGAGATTATTATTGTGCTGGCTTGATGAATTCTTCTGGTCTGGAAGAACTATGTTTCCTATCCCACTTAAGCTATGATTATAGGGTAGCAAACTCATTTCCATCTTACGGAGACATTTCTCAGCAAAGCTTTAACCCGGTTCTTTTGGCACAGAGATCTCAGCTCCAGAATCAGAAGCCCAGTGTAAACTCAGAACAGAAACCTCAGGTAATTTTGGAGATTCTAACGATTTTGGAGGTTAGTCCACTATGAACTTGGTACTGTGTGGACTGAACTGCTGCAAGAATCTGAGGCAACTAAAAGAGAGCCATCTCTCTGTTGCACTGTTGTCTAAACAAGTCTGGAATTACAGAATCACAGAATCTCAGGAGTTG